>NC_133477.1:6250156-6300326 GCF_025370935.1 Choristoneura fumiferana
ATTCAGTGATCTGTTTGCGAAATATTCAACATTAAAGTGCAAGTTATCATTACAATCGAGCGTCCCCCACCCCCCTCTAGAATCTAAACTGTTGGGTGGAAAAAATTGTAAAATTCAGGAAAAATTGTAGGTAGTAAATATATCAAATTTACAAGGACAATTATAACGGCTAAGATTGCTTGCGAATTATTAAGTTGGTAAAGAGTAAATACCAGCCTAAGCCTAACTCAAAAAGTTGCTTAGGTGCAATGGGTTAGGGTTCATTAAAACAAAATTGCATAATGCCTTATTGACTAATTTGACTAAATTTCAAATGGCCATGATCCCATAATGCCTAAATATCAAATTGACGCATTCTTACAATGAAAGAAAATTATTTGTTAAATGGCTAGTTCACCAGTTAATTTTTGTGTTACAAGCTTACAACGGAGAATTTTCATACTAGGTATTATCTCACTTGCGGTGCCAGCTTTTTGAACTCTAACTAGTTTACGGTTAATAGATTTTACAAGTGCCTAAAATGCGAGCATTTTACACGAAATATTTAGATCCACTCGAGCCGGAGGCGAGGGTTGATAGCCAAGTCGAGGGTAAAATGGTTTTTAATTGAGTCACGTTCATTGGTTGAGGCGCACTGGAAATGGCATCCAATTTTTTGGGGTCCGGCCGCAAGCCGTCTTTCAACAAATCCTAGGTATTTTACACTGTCTTTCTTGACATTAATAGCACACGATTCCACCCTGGTACGCAACTCAGCCTTTCACTTCAATCACGGGGATATGTTTATTTTCAACCTTTTATTTTTTGTCCAGTTCTATTAATATATCGGTATACAACAAGTATTGTAAACAAGTCTAGAAATTGTAGGAGAACTTTATGAAAAAAATTATTTGCTCTCTCGATTTTAATAATGTAATAACTAACTGATACCGGCTATGCGAACTCAAGGAGGAAAATCGATTCTGAAAAACTTTCAGAGAAGCTGCAATTTGGGGCGGTAATAAATCTCTCGCTTTTTACAACACAGATGGAGGCCATGCGAGAGATATGAGTATGAATGTACCTATACAGTTGAGGAAATCTAATGACGTACCAACCAGGGTAGAACCTGCAATCATTTCACTATATTTTCCTTGGTAATTGGAAGGGGTGTTAACATGATTAGTAGCACACAATTCCACCTTGGTACGCAAAACAGTATTTTATTTCAACAATAAAGAATTAGCCAAGTAGACGCAGCTGTTTTGAAGTCTTGCGCGAACATAAATTTCTAAAATTTTTATTTTATTTATTACTAACTATTTTATAGGTAACACAGCTGTATTAGCAGTTGACTTCGAAGTCAGAGATAGGTAATAAAATAAGCTGGAAAATGTTTAGTACACACCTTTATTTGGCACTCTAAAAACCGTCTCAAAAGTCTCATCAAGTTCCATGTTCTCGTAGGCATATAGGCCTATAGGTCATGAAAATCGGTCTTTTGCAAATATCTCGCTTCCTGTGCTATCGATTCCAATTTCCACATGATTATGACGTCTATTGTAAATATACAAAAATAAATAATTAAACAAATAACGTCAAGTTAAAGAAACGCGTGTTCATATGTACCGTCACCTTTATTCATATTTGCCACAGCGAAGTATGAAAAAATATCTGCCACGTCCAGTTGGCCCTAGAAGTACAGTCCCATCAGATATTTATACACGCTTTGTTGTGTCACATATTGATGCTGGTGACTGTACTGTACCTACCTATCGTGATTCATACTAATATTCAATACGTACTAGTAAATGTGCCCAAGTACCTAATTATTAAAGGAAATTCCAAATAAGTACTTATTCTAGGAACGTTGTTAATTGTTACACATACAGACGTCACAATGGGTTTTTTATTGCGGTTATTGTTGTTACATGATTAATTTTTAATTAAAATATTGAAGTAAACAGCGTATGCCCTAATAATAAATCAAACATGCATTGTGGAATATCTCAGCAACACTGTTTCTGCTAATAGGCATCAATATAATATTATTACTATATTTTTATATAAACTGAGAATAAGAATATGAAGATTCAGCCACAGATAGAGCGGTCTCTCGCTGGGGAGCCAACTCTACACGCCATTGATCACGCAACTCATCTGCTCATAGTCCCCCGACTGATCGCATAATAATATTAAAAAAAATAAATAAATATATATATATTTACCCAGGCAGGTAGGTAGTAGGTACGTGCTCATTGCAGTCGGTCTTTCGTTGTTCACTTTGAAAATCAGGCTGAACCATCAACCATCAGTCGGCTTGTTATAACAGATTCCGAACTAAACAGATCCCCAACTCGTTTTCCCTTAAAGAACGAAGCTGGGAGGATCTGTGACTCTCAGCACGTGAGCCGAATGAGCGAAGCGAGCGTGCCGCAGCAGCGCAGGAAGCGTCAGAACCTTTTTTAGGGTTCCGTAGTCAACTAGGAACCCTTATAGTTTCGCCATGTCTGTCCGTCTGTCTGTCCACGGGTAAACTCAGTGACTGTTAGTACTAAAAAGCTGTAATTTGACATGAATATACATATCAGTCACGCCGACAGGCAGTGGTACAATAAAAAAGTAAAAAAAATTTTTTTAGGGTACCTCCCATAGACGTAAAGTGGGGCTGATTTTTTTTTTCTCGACTAACCCTATATTGTGGGGTATCGTTGGATAGGCCATTGGGGGGTTGCTAAGACAATTTTTCTATTTAATGATCTGTTTGCGACATATTCAACTTTAAAGTGCAAGTTTTCATTGAAATCGAGCGTCCGCCCCCTCTAAAATCTAAACTGTTGGGTGGAAAAATTTGATTCAAGATTTCAAAATTCAGAATGGTAGTAAATATATTAAATTTACAAGGAAAATTATAGCGGCTAAGATTGCTTGAGAATTATTAGTAGTTTACGAGTAAATAGCAGGTATAAAATAAACCTAAACTTGGAAGATTCCGTACACAATACGAAATCCTTAGATTTTTTTTTTCGTAATGGTTACTATCCTGGGCGTGTACGACACGCTCTTGGCCGGTTTTTTTTTGTAAAATTGTAATCTGAAGGCATTTATTTTTAACATTTAACATTGTACAACCTACAACTGAAAACGAACCGATTAGTCTGGTCTTACCATGCGGAGGTTCATATAAATGAACTACAATCTAGTAAACAGAAACCAAAGAAACAGATAATACTCGTAGTTGGGGGAGAAAAGTTCTCGAGTGGCGACCACGAACCGGAAGACGAAGCGTTGTTGGCAGGCCTTTGCCTTCCACTAGGTGGACTGACGACATTGTCACGATGTCATCGTGAGAGTTGCAGGCAACCGGTGGATGCAAGTGGCGAGTTGTCGTTCATTGTGGCGTTATAACGGGGAGGCCTTTGTTCAGCAGGGGACGTCTACTGGCTGATGATGATGGACTCTACTAAACAATAATGCTTTTAGCTGGTGCCAGAATAGCCAGGTAAAAAGTTGTAATTCACTTGGAAAACTTGGAACTTATATAAGTTGTATTGGCATGGCACTGGAACTTCGCTACGAATATTCATCTCGAAGCTAGAAGAAAGCTAATTACCTTCGATTCTGACATTGTACTTTCGATTCGACTCCATATTCGACCACTCACTGAAATGAGTTACTCACCAAGTTTCACATTTATTTATAAGCGTAAACAACTATTGAAATAGGTAAATACTGATTAATAATGAATGGTTTCGACTTATTTTAACACTGCGGTTGTGATTGGTGATGATGCAGTTTAAAATACCTTAGGAAAAAGTGACAATATAACAACTATTTAATAAATAAAATCACTTTATATAGAGTTCCACTATTAAGTGACGCTTTATTTTTGCTCATCCGTATGTTTATGGGTCTTTGCACACCGCGTTTTATACAAACGCGGTAGGTACGCACGCGAGTAGTATGATTGCTCTACCTATATGGAACGAAAAACGCGCCTTTAAACGCGCTTTAACGGAGTGCTCTAAGACTTATTCCTGTGCTCTAAGTCAGTTTCATGAGGTATACAAAGTTGCCAGGAGACAAACAAAAATTTTAATTCTATCTGATGAATTTTGATCGTTATTGTGGATTTGAGTACAATATAGAGTAAAATATTACGCCGGGTCTCCACTGAGCGAGCCGTGTCGCGCAGCAAGCGCATGATGCTTGATTTTGTTCGCCACAGGGCTCCACATCGCGATGAAAATGGCTGCCGTGCGAGGTGACTCGCTCAGTGGATACCGAGCTTTATAGTACTATCAATCAGCTGCAGAGCAAAGGTACCTACCTCCCAATGTGGATATCGCCGTTACAGGGGGTACCTTAGTAGAACCTTTCCTCTCCAGCTGACTGTATAGTCATTACCAGAACTTAATGTAGGAGTGAACTTAATGCACGTGGTAGGACCTTGTGCAAGGTCCGCCCGGATTGCTACCACCATCTTGCTCGCTAATCCTGCCGTGAAGCAGCAGTGCTTGCACTGTTGTGTTTCGGCGTGGAGAGTACAGTCGGTGAAATTACTGGCACGTGAGGTATCCCATCTTAGGCCTCTAGGTTGGCAACGCGTCTGCAATACCCCTGGTGTTGCAGATGTTTATGGGCGGTGGTGATCTCTTACCATCAGAAGACCCACTAGCTCGTTTGTCATCCAGTAAAATAAAAAAAAAGGTCGTCCAAGATAAATAATTGGTAATTCGCTTATTATTTTATTGTAGTGAAAATTCCCATCCATCTTGTGTATGGTGTGGTATGGAGTATGGAGGCTATTTAAATGAATCAGATAGACTATGATAAGATACAGAGTATACTTCACGGAAAGATACTTTAGCCATGTCATCGTTACACATCAATACATTTCAGTGGATTAAGTACAATGAATGTTTAAAAAAAATTAAAAACAACTTTGTTTTTTTTCATGCATAGGTAATCATTTCACATGGTATAACTAACTTCACAGTCGTCTCGTCACGATGTCGTTACGTGCAATTGTTTCTTAGGAGGATGAGGATCCTCAGGCCAACCATCTGTTCTGGGGTACCGTGGCCATTGCTTTGTACTTACAATGTCCAGTAGTAATTACTTCTCATGGTAAAAAGTAATTGGGCTCCCACATTAAACTGGCGTTAATTCTCCGAAACACATTCGAATGGCTAGAATAATTACACAGCACAGAGGGACCGCTGGCTACTGCGAAGTGGGTAATTAGACCCTGATTACTGCTACGAGGAACCGTGAGATGCTGTTTTTAACGGAAAAAAATGGCTAATTCAGTCAACCGGAGATAAAGACTACAGGAATTGTGGCGATTATCAAATTGGCTTTGTATCTGCGCCGATGCTAGTTGTGTATGCGGTTCGATCACCTCGAATGGTTGAATGTTGCAATACCATTAATCTCGGAATTCTCGCATATTAAATTGCCACATCGGTTACCGAGAACTGTGCTAGTACACAGAAGTTGAAGGGCAGTCAAATATTGTAATAAAATTGTTATAAACTCTAATTCTCTCTTAATTCAGTAAATTAATAGCAAAATGTTGTTGTTTTTACAAGATTTTCTTTAGCTTGCCCTGTTTATTTATTTATTTGTTTGTTTGGGCCAAATCTTGGAAGCTAAATTTGACCCTCTTTCAGCTGTTCAATTGACTTGAAATTTGACATAGTTATGTAAATTTGGTGACAATACAATAATCTGGTAGTGACATCTTAGTGGTCCTGCTAGGATCGGCTA
Organism: Choristoneura fumiferana; assembly: GCF_025370935.1. NCBI lineage: Eukaryota > Metazoa > Arthropoda > Insecta > Lepidoptera > Tortricidae > Choristoneura > Choristoneura fumiferana. The sequence goes on from NC_133477.1 coordinate 6,255,908, forward strand.
GGAGGGAACTCCTCGATGGTTAATAGTACAGACTTGAAATTTGGTACGAATATGCAGTTTAAATTACAATGGAAGTACAACAAAAAGTAGAGTCAGCAAAAAGCTTGTATTAAAAATGAAATTTTTAACAGAAACATATTTATGATTTGCTCTTATTATTTGAAAATGAGGTTTAAATGAAATATAGCATAGAAAAGAGTCGACTTAATTAAGTTCTAGGTTCATACCTACGTGTAATAGTGAAGCCTGAGAAAATGCAGTTATCGACTACGTATTTGTGCCACGTAGTGGAGTGTGGTTATACCGATTATAGGAAAAGCAATAAACAGGAAGATGTGAAAAAGTTAATGCTAGCGTTGCGTTGTTGTTACTGGGAACTTGTAGCGCTCTAGAAATTATATAGAGAACCCACTACTACGTAACATTAAATAGTAATATTATACAGTTAAAGATCGCATGTCGGATAGGTATTCTACATCGTGCCTTTTTTGATTTCCGAACTTCGACAGACGGCTCAATTTATTCATAGAAACAACCTGGTAATATTTTTTCGTACATATAACTTCAGCCGTGGTGGCCTAGTGGTTTGACCTATCGCCTCTCAAGCAGAGAGTCGTGGGTTCAAACCCTGGCTCGCACCTCTGAGTTTTTGGAAATTCATGTGCGGTGTTACATTTGAAATTTACCACGAGCTTTGCGGACTTCCTAGTTGCATGGACCAAAATAAAACTATAAATGAGGTTCGTGCATTTGATGATTCATGGTGTACCATTCGTTCGCCATCCCTGACTGAGTGTATAAAATAATTAATTAAAATCATATAGGTATATCTAACTAATATTGTAAGTAAATGCGAAAGTTTGTAAGTCTGTTTGTTTGTAGCTGAACCGATTTCGATGAAATTCGGTAAACAGATAGTTTAGATAGATAATTCTACGCATACGGAGTCGCGGGTAACGGCTAGTTATAAGAAAATGCAAAAGTTTGTAAGTGTGTTTGTTTGTTACCTCTTCACGTCTAAACTGTTGAACCGTTTAAGATGAAATTCGGTATACAGATAGTTTGCGTCCCGGGGAAGGACATAAGTAGGTAGAACAGTTTTTATCCCAGAAAATTGTATAGTTCCCGTGGGATAGATAAACGAATTCTACGCGGACGGAGTCGCGGGCAATAGCTAGTATATCATAAACAAAAGCAAAGTTGTTTTAAACGAAAAATTGAAGTACCTACCGAATAAACAATGGGATTTTCTTGGAAATACGAAAATATCGAGCGGCAACGGCAAGTCGGATGTCCAATTAGGAGCGTACGAAAGCCATATTTGGGATAGGAAATATATTTATGTGGTTTTATTTCCGTTTGGATATTCTGTGCGATTCCATGAATATTGCACTGAAATTATAACAATAATAAATTCATTTATTTCGGGAAACTTGGCCCATACAATAAATACCTTACAGACTAACATACATATTTATAATCTATAATATTTAAAACTAATTTGGTGACAAAACGGCGGGTGGAACTAATATAAATCACATGCTTCGATCCAACCTAAATTTTACTTACAGGTTGTCCTGCCGTGGACTTAAAATAAATACTTTGGTCCATGACAGTATAACTAAATTGATCAGTGTTTTTTCAAGTGTATTGTACAATAGGTACAATTGCCAAGACGTAGAAGGATAAAAGACACCCTATTCGGCGTCTCTTCGTCTCATCGAGAGGTTGCTATGATGGAGTGGTAAAGCCTGTGACGCTCTTGTGGTTGAGATAGAGTCATTGGCTTTTATTTGTGGAATAGGTTGTTATTTAAGGAAATATGCATATCTAAATACAGAACGATACTACAGCAACTAAACAATTAAAAATATATACCAAAAAAATGACTTACCTAGAACATGACCTACATATAAAATGACTAACCTAGAACATGATCTTCTCATAAAATGACTAACCTAGAACATTACCTACTCATAAAATTACTTACCTAGAACATGACCTACGTCATCCAAAGGTTTGAAACAGGATAAGAAACCGAATGTCGGAAACATTGGGTGATACGAGTAGTAGCCTTTACATTACTTAAGTCCTGACGGGGAATGCAACGATCACCACCGCCCATAGACCGCCCATGAATGAATACCAACAACTCAAGTAGAGTCACTGATCTGCTGCTGGCCCTTAAAGGGTCAATATTTAGTTACCTATCTGGTAGAAATACAGGAACTCTAACTAATAATCGAAAACGACGTAAAAATCTACAGCCAATTCGTAAAAAATGTGACCAGGAAATTGAGGCGGTTGAACCGCTGGAATAATGACCCAAAGGAAGTATAAACCCAGTGTGAAGTGGACTACTCTTGTTGTCGTAGTGTCAAGGTAAGTTACATTTTTATAAGGTGTAAAAATATCAGCTTTTATAATATTACCCAAACCAGATCGTAAAAAAAGAGTTCAAACTGATGCCATAAACAATTTATCTAATGAGGAAGTATATAGCTCAAGTGTTGGCGCCTCATATAAGACAAGGACAATCACAGACATAGGAAAAAAGTGACTGATCAGCAAGGCATAGGTACTCGTAGATCCATACATATAAACTTTATTTGTTTACTTTGTTTCCTATTTTTCTACCTGACTTGGTGCTGCTTTCATATATCAACGCAGTGATTATCACTGGAGATATACAACTATCTACCCAGAAATTTAAAAGCCTATTATGGCCACAATGCTTATCTCCCCTTGTTTATTTTTTAAATATTTACAGCACTACACAAGTATTGTTCATCTATACCCTGCCACGCGTTTTATTTGAGTATATACTTTCCCGGAGTCAATTCATTAAATACCTACTTAAAAAGCAATAATTACATAGCGTAATTAATTATTAACTAAAAACACAGAATAACTAATAGTATACTACTGTACCGTAAAATTACTTAAACCACAGACATTACCAACGTTTTCTGATATTAAGTATAGGTACCTACATAGAACATACACACACTCGCAAACTTCCGTATTTATAATATTAGTAGGATTATCGGTTTCACGACACATAGTTATGAAACACAAAATGACGAAGTACTAGAATAAAAATGACGAAAAAGAAGGAGAGCCTATGAATCTCTCAAAAGGCCGGCATCCGGCAACGCATCTGTGATACCCCTCGTGTCCCGGGTGTCCATTAGCAGCGGTGATTGCTTCCCATTAGGTAACCCGCATGATTTCCCCCTTATACAAAAGAAGAAGATATTATGTACGTAGGTACTTCTGACTCTAAGTAGGTACCTTACTTTACGTACGGATAAGCATAAGCAATCAAACTAATTCGTCGGTGCGGCTGCGTAAGCGCACGTGCGAGCGTTTGTTAATGCAGGGGGGCTACTACGAAATTTGAAAATCGAATTTCGTATCTTACCGTCCCTCTCACTTGTATTAAATAATATAAGCGTCAACGGAACGGCAAGATACGAAGTTCGAAATTGCCATTTTTAATTGGCTTAACGAGCACACGGAATACGGGCTTGCAGTACAGTTCATGGAATTTGGTAATGACACCTCCATACGCGCTGGAAGGATGTTACGACATTTTCGTAGAAATATTAGTACTTACGCGGTTTTCCTTTTTTTTAATTTTATTGTAATTTGTTATATGCCTCAAGAACATCTTGAGGACAAAGAAATTATTAAATAAAGTTACATATATACACTTAACTTGTTTGACGTGACTCTACATTTACCTAAGTATTTTTTTGTTAAATTGTTTTTATCAATCTTAAAATAGGCCCGTAATTAGTTTTTTAGATTTAAAACGATTATCAACAGATATAAATGTAACATGCTTGAATCTAGGTAATTAAAAACTGTTTATTGTACTGGGTGGGATCGTTTAATTTCTTAGTCCTTGTACCAAAAAAAAAATTTTTTTTCAATTAATTATCTTCACGCTAAAAATGAATTGTAGGATTTTACTTTTTCTTTTAGTCGGAATCTTATCGATTGTCCATTAATTATCATTGACACGATAAAAATATTAATCGTAAGTTGCGACTGCGATTTTGATAATTACGCACTTGCAGCTTATGGCTAATAACGAGTACTTAGTTTTCCGCGTATCGTACGATGTTCCTTGAAAACTGCGTTCTCAGATTAGATAATTAGTTTGAATGCTTCTGTGTAATATGAAATGAGGTTCTTGCTTACCGAGAAGACATTATTATCTAAACCTTTGTTTTATTTCTAATTTGAGACGAAAATGTCTTATTTTGACACGTTTGTCTGGCCGCTTTCCGGACAGATCTACCCACGCGTTTCATTTAATAAACAGGCACAATTTTCTATTTTCTCTTTCTAACATACTTCATATAATTTATTGTCTGAATCTACGTTTTCGCGAGCTAACTAGGCCAAAATAAATTATTGCACTTGCAAATATTAATACAAAAAGAGAGCTGTAAACTTTTCCTGTAGAAATTAATGCGTGAAAATGTGCCGGAAGATAAACAAAGCGCGGGATTCCCAAGAGTGATGCTCAGCGAATGAATTCGTATTTTAAGACTTACAACATATGTAGACAGCTCTCGACGTTAATATATGAATTCTTGGCGCCCGGAGCACTCATCGAATTGATCAGAATTTTCCAGTGTATGAGATAATGTGTTTACAGCCTAAGATCCCTACTTATAGGTGAGGAAAGTCCCAGATAATCATTTCCCATTAGATAACCCGCATGCTCTTTTTCCTCCCTCTCATAATAAAAAAGGTGTCGACCTGCAGCAGTCAAGATACCGAAAAAAAATATTTTTATAAAATAAAATAGACAAATAAAACTGAAGTCGATGAGCTGCCTGAAGAAATCTGTTCAATGTTATATTTAATTATTTTTTCTGTATCTACACCGATATTTTAACCAAGAAAATTTAACACTAATCGAAATTAAAGTAAATCTGGTCCCAAGATACAGGTTAGCCTAGTTTGGGGTCCGCTAGACAGTACTTACATTGTTTTGTTTTCAATTTCATGTTTCACTAAATAATTTTAGTCATCTCGGCATGCTCATTTAGGGTTCTATTCTATATAGGTAATAATAGTCAAACTCAAACTCACGACATTTATTGACATAAAAAAACCACACTACATCACAACAAAGACACAGTAAAAACATAAATAAAAGATGAGAGAAAAATTAGAGATGTTGTGCTGTAGTGTGATGCCAAAAGGACTCACTCAGCTCAGCATGTGCCGTAGCCCTGTAACCAGGACTTTGATAATATAGAGTATGCTAACGTAAGTAATTTAAATAACATTTGAAATTTACCACGAGCTTTACGATGAAGGACAACATCGTGTGAAGTTCCCAATCCGTGGTGGGCCCGCGTGGGAACTACGGCCCAAGCTCTCTCATTCTGAGAGGAGGCCTATGCCCAGGAGTAGGACGTATATAGGCTGGGATGATGATGATATAAAAAAACATATACCTCTTCTTGCAGTCGGGTAAAAAAAAACAAAGTTGTGGAAATGTTAGTCAGCACTGAACTTTTTTTAAATTGTTTGTAGTAAAAGAAAAAAACACTAAGCAATGCAGCCAAAAATGTTGTGAACGTGTAGTACTTTTAGATTTTACGAGTTTCTTTGAATCAATTATGGATGGCGCCCAATTTTTTGTTTTCGCTCTACCGATAGACCAGACGCTCTTTCTTTACAGTTCTTTACGCTATATTTATTGTGAAGGACGCAGTAGGTAAATATATTTTTATAAGAAAACAATTTAGAGGTAAATTTATTGAATCAACCTTTTTGCGTAAGTCGAAAATACTTTATTCCACTTACAACCATATATTATTTTTAAAAACAATTGTGGAGTTCCTGACACAAATACGAGTATTATTACCGCTAACCTTTTTTTGGATTAATAACAAATATTACGACATTTGCCTACTGTTCGAGATGCTGAGTACTGCGGGGCTACTACGAAATTCTGAAATCGAAGTTCGTGTCGTTCCGTCCCTCTGACACGTATACTATTTAATACGAGAGTGAGAGGGACGGTACAATACGAACTTCGATTTTCGAATTTCGGAGTATAGGCCCTCTGGGACGCGGCCTTTAATAACGAAATATGGCTCGGCTGAAAGTGCGCCCGACACACGTGGATGCCATCTGTTGCGTACACTCGCCGCCGAAAGCGTATTATTTAAGCTAAAAACTAATTAACTAAGTCACGTTTATTTTAGATGAAAATCTCTCAATTACAAAATAAGATTTAAAAAATATGACGGTAACGAAATAAGTAAGTCCCGCGTTCACTTAATTTCTGCGATTGTTATAGCAAAATCTTGAAATATTTATATTTTTTGATGGTCAATTCTATAACCAGTCAAACGACTGATTTTTTGGATGAGTATGTCAATCTAATTACAATAATATTATTAATCATCTGTATAACAAATTAATACTTAATAAAATATAAAATGAATTAAAAATGTTAATCCGAAGCTTTGCTTTACCTAAGGTCTAACTGGTGTCAATTGTCCCATGAAATTGACTTATGAGCGCATTTTTCTTTGAATTGATCGATAATTTATTGAAGGATTATCTTTCTGTCTACATAAATAGTTCTCATTCTGATTACAAATCATGAAAAATCACGATGCGTAGACAAAATGTATGTGTAGGCAACATACATACATAACACACAAACGAAGACGTAGAAATGATGATAAATGCAAGTGATATACCGGGTGTGGCCTGTAATACGAGCAAAAAATTAAAACATAGATCGTCCTCGTCAAACTAAACAACATTAGTTCAGCGACTCTTAAAATTAATGGAGTCACGCTTCAAACATTAAGCATTTTGCTTTACATTGCTTCTTCGAATAAACTTAAAAGTGTAATAAAGAATAAAAAACTGATTATTTTTAAAAGTCGCTGAACTAATGTTGTTCAGTTTGAGGATCATAATCTATGTTTTAATTATTTGCTCATATTACAGGCCACACCCGGTATATCCATACTAATATTATAAATGCGAAAGTGTGTGTGTTTGTGTGTATGTTTGTCCGTCTTTCACGCCGTAACGGAGCGACGGATCGACGTGATTTTTGGCATAGAGATAGTTTATGGGCCCGAGAGTGACATAGGTTACTTTTTATCCCGAAAAATGCACAGTCCCCGAGGGAACAGCGTGCGATAACCGAATACCACGCGGGTGGAGCCGCGGGCAAAAGCTAGTATATATATATTAATTTACTTCAAAGAGTAAAATTAAACGTTACTATTTACCAGATAAAAGCTGGAATTAATCCTTTTATCATAACGATAGCGACTCCGTGTCTTTTGATTGTGTAATTATAAATTCTTTTATAAATAAAGTTCTTACGGCAAGAGAATCAACTTACGACGCATGTACCTACCTAACAGGATCTAACAGTCATTTATTATCAGTATTAACAGTAATTTTTCAGTACAAAAATTTTACACAGGGAAGCTTAAAGTTCCATATTACAGACTGGCTAAAACCAAAAAGTCGTTTCTGGGAAATTGCATACGTTTTTATAATAAAATTCCAAAAAAGATTACAAATGAAACGAATACAAAATTCAGATCTATTGTCAAGAAGACATTAATATTTAAGGCGTATTATAAAGTTAATGATTATATCATGGGCAGGAATATTTGGAAATAATTCCGATCCGCATTAGCGATCCCTTCAAATAGCGAACCTACTGTGTTAAAAATAAAGTTGTGTTAAATACTTGTGATGTATAGATATTATTTAATAATATTGTAAATATGTTTAAAAAAATATACCTCGTTGAGTTTCTTGCCGGATTCTTCTCAACAGAGGTTTTTCGAACCGGTGGTAGATTTTTTTGACATTCTGAGTGCTTGTTATAGCCTAAAATTTAATAAAGATATTTTGACTTTGACTTTGACTTATTGCGATAGTCAAAAGTAGCTCGTTTTGGGACCTGCCATTCAGGCAAGAATTAAATAATTAAGTACTTAACAGAGTTCAATCTGAAATGTGCAGTGTAGAAGTAATCAATAAATTTTAAGTGCACGCGTGAGTGATGCAAGATGCATGGTTAGCTAAGCCAGCTGCAATCCGTGAGCTCTAAGAAAAACCTTCGGGTTTCGGGAAAATCGGAAGGATTCGTGTAGTAGAAAATGACAGTTGTCTTTTTGACTCAGTAGCAATCCATCACGTGAAGAGTGCACTCGTTGTGTTTTAATTGATTTATACGAGTATAGAGCAGTTAAAACCACCACTTACATATTTATTTTACTTAGTTTGTTATTTTTCGGAAATTGATTTCCATGGGGAGTCAACATAAACAGGGTATTTCTGTAAATAGCCAATCACGGGAAATTCTTTATAATGTATATAAATATTTTGTAAAGACCCGAAAGCTTCAAGAAAAGTGTTGATCGTAAATATTTTAATAAGGTTCAAGACCGAGTTATACAAGCAACGGGGATTTCGAAAAGTACCTACATTAAAGTTTTGCAATTCGATAACAGTACGAAACTGTTCGAAACTCGAAGTTCGTATCGTACCGTCCCTCTCGCTCTCGTATTATATAGTACCTATAAGTGTCAGAGGGACCGCACGACACAAACTTCGAGTTTCGAGTTTCTTAGTAGCCGTCGCTATCGAGTACGGTCACTGTAAACTCATGGTAGTGAACAGAACCGCATAATCCAACGTCAATACGAATCATGCTTCTAAAATCCGAAGGTTTTTTTAAAGAGCTCACGGATTGTACTAAAGATATTTAGCCAATACAGTAATGGTCTAGAACTGTTTTAAAATGCATTCATTTATATAACTTATATTACACTTTCGAGCATGACATTACAGAACCGAGAAATACTTATTCGGAGAAGCATGGCGCATGTCACACGCGTCGCTTTTCGAGGAATGCATGATTATCTCGACTCTTATTGATTATAACCGCAAGGAGAGAAATTACCCATTGTTATTGTATGGTTACAACACTCGGTGATGACCCGAGAGAATCCTTTGTTGTGCCAGGGTCTTTACCGGCAGCCAGCTCGAACAATCGTAATCTATGATGAGATCATGATCGAATTGATCAGCTCAACAGCAGATTCCGATACCATAAGTCTACAGAATACAAAATAACAGACATTACCTAAAATGAGTAAGAATTTATATCATCATCATCATCAACCCAGCCTATATACGTCCCACTGCTGGGCACAGGCCTCCTCTCAGAACAAGAGGGCTTGGGCCATAGTTCCCACGCGGGCCCAGTGCGGATTGGGAACTTCACACACACCATTGAATTGCTTCGCAGGTTTGTGCAGGTTTCCTCACGATGTTTTCCTTCACCGCAAAGCTCGTGGTAAATTTCAAATGTAATTCCGCACATGAATTTCGAAAAACTCAGAGGTGCGAGCCGGGGTTTGAACCCACGACCCTCTGTTTGAGAGGCGATAGGTCAAACCACTAGGCCACCACGGCTTAAGAATTTATATAAACTTGCACAATTAATTCGCGCCTTGCTATGTCGTCATCATCATCTTACCAGCCTACGAGTATACGTCCCACTGCTGAGCACAGATAGGGTTGCCAAGTATACTGTTAATAACAGTATTATACTGTTTTTCACAACATTATACTTTTTACTGTTGAACTAAAATAAAGTACACAAATACTGTTTTCAATAAGTCAGTGCAGCATAGTCACAATAGTGCTGTTTCAGAACGAATCTGCCAAAGTAAATTTAGTAAAAAATTTGCTTCTTAGATATTTATTTTATTTTTGATTCTGACGAGATCTATGAAGCTTTTAAAAATGATACTAAATTGAACTTATAAATAAATAAATAAAATAAAAAGTAAGCGTAGCAAAGCTAAATAATAAATAATATTAAGAAGCTCCCAAAAAATTGTCTTTTAAACATAAAAAGAAGAAAATACTGTTAATTTTTCAAAAATACTGTTTATTTCCTTTTTCTTATTTCTTGAATAAAAGTTGGTAACCTTAGGCACAGGCTTCCTCTCAGAATGAGAGATCTTGCTATATATTTGTACGAAATATTAAGATTCTGCAGCGTTATTACTACCTACTGCAATCGAATTGATTAGTTGAATCGCAGATTCCGTTGCGATAAGTATTCGGAATAAAAGATAACTAACGTGTGCACCTAAAATGAGTAAGAATTAATGCATATATTTGCACAATTAATTCGCGTCTTGCTATAAATGTACGAAGTTTAAAGATTTTGCAGCGGTATTAGAAAGAAAGAAAGAAAGAAGACATTTATTTACTAATACGCTATATATTTCTACCCATTGTAATCGAATTGATTGGTTGAATCGCAGATTCCGTTACGATAAGTCTTCCGAATAACTACATGTGTGTGTCGGTATTAATTACCTAAAATTAGTAAGGAAATACTTGCACAATTAAAAGGTACCTTGCTACAAAAGTAATAAATGTTAAAATATTGCAGCGTTATTTTATTTGATTAGGTACCTACTAATCATACTGGGTGGGTACCAAATGATGATACCTACTTTATTTAAACAGGTGATAGAGTTGCTTAAACTGAACAACTTTCTTTCTCCAAGGAACATACCTAAGTCGAAAAACGATTATTTTTTATAACCTTTTCATAGTAAGTCGGTCAACTAACGAATACATTTTGTATGGGAGCCTGAATTTTTTTTTCGTTTTTCGACCTATGTTCCTTGGAGAAAGTTGTTCAGTTTAAGCAACACCTGTTTAAGTAAAGTATCATCATTTGGTACCACCCTGTGTATTTGACTTTAAATTGGATTTCGATAGCGCAGTTTATAAGAAGTATCTTTGGAGTTTTAGTGTGCATTTATTATGGCACAACTTTAATGTTAAAATTATCTTCGCTGTGACTGCAGAGCGAGCCTCTTTTTAACTTAGAAATTCGTGGCCCACCCACTAGTACAAATAGACCAAAAGTGAATGAACTTTCCATTCCTATGCCAGCGGGCCGAAGGGCGGAAGATTATGATTGATGGAGAGATACGAGGTTAATTTAACACATATTGTTGTTACCCGACGGCCGGGCAGAGGTCAACACACCGTAGAACATGTTTGCCTTTATGGGAGAGTCACGATCGTCGACTAGCCTCACCAGGCCCCTAGCTACGTCGATCGCCAATCTTGGTCGGAAGAATGTTACCTTGAAATAAATAACAAAGGCTTATAGGTAGATACTTTTCGTACTTCGAGGTCTTTGAAGTTCTAGAAAGAATAGGTGCGATTGTATTCTACCAGTGTACCTAACTGTCTATGTATTAAGTTATGTGAGCAAACAAGTTATAAAGGGAGGAAATTGCACATGATAGCTATGATTTTATGATGATCACATGGAGTGGTGAGGAAGCTAGATGACGCCAGCTGTAAAGTCGATGTTAAACGATGTTACCATGTGGTATGTCGAGTGAGAATATAGGTGGTATTCGGTTAGCGGCTCGAGTCGTGGATCGTGCCTCCCGCTCTGACCCGCGGCCCGCGTGTTTACCGGCGAAGTCGAACCGGCGCGCGCCTGCCTCGCTGCCTTCGACGTTGGCTTCAGTCACTCAGTCTACTTTTGAACACGAGAGAGACGCGTCATCGCCTCAGGGCGCTTCGCTTCCCGAACTTTCACCTCTCGTGATATCGTTATCTGTGATAAATGCTACCTACATCGAGTGAAATTGAATGTGCACGTTCTTAGAAAGCGTTTCTGCGACGGCACGCGGACGGACGTCGATTCCCGCAAATTATTTTCTCCAGTGCACTTGGTTTCTACGAAACTGCTTATAGAGTTTACCGAGAATCGAAACGGCCGTAAAGTGGATTTGAGGAAATACTTGTAATTATAAAGTGATCTGTGTGTTTCCGTGTTGTGTTGTCATTAAAGGCGTTTACATTGGATCCCAACCAACATTTCACACCTCCAATGGTGGTCAAATTACCAGGTGAATATGAAAGTTTTTAATTAACACCGAAATCATCAAATTCCCAAAACATTTAGAAAAATTACACATTTTCATTCACAACTGATAACATGCTTCAAAACTAGAAACTAAATAGTCGGCGTGGTTCAAACCAGAATGTGCCTATCTTATTAAAATAAATCAGCATTCTATAAATGAGGGGCGCCAGCCGCCAACCAATATCTCGCGGGTCTTGCTCGGGTCAATTGGAGACGTTACGCGTTACGTACATACGCGTATTCCTAACAAGTGTACTATCAGCAAATGACGTAGACGTAGAGCATTATTTTATTGAACTTGCCGAACTCATTTCGATACCACACCACTGCGTAATCAACATATACCTGCAAACACGTATCACTAGATATTTAGAGTTGATATTAACAGCTGATTACAGACGCTAAGCCAGTTTAATAGCATGCGTTAAGTATAGCTCTACATGATCCTCTAACACCTAAATTTAATACAAATATTTCATAATATTCAATATTAAATTCATAACCATTTTATAATAGCAGATTTGGAATTGGCAATTTACCAAGCCTCAACATTTATTCGACGTGTACTAGGTACAGTCAGCATCAAAAGTAGCTGGTTTACTTTTGCTCTGTCGTTTTACAGCCACATGCTTAGCGCCATACAAGATTGACAAATGTGTTAATGTGACAGAATAAAAAGTAAACAGCTACTTTTGATGCTGACCGTACTCGTCTACCCAATAATCTCGTATCGTTGTAAATTATTTTGTTATTTATAACATCAATCTATTGACTGTCATGCTATGAATTGTGAATATTCCTCGTTCTAATCAACATTATTTGCATAAACATGAATAAGCGGAATAGCGGCTTAGATAAATTGTAAAAGCGGTTACACACTAGCACGCTTTCGTTAGGTAACTTAAAAAAAACCGGCCAAGAGCGTGTCGGATACGCCTAAAATAAGGTTCCGTAGCCATTACGAAAAAATTAAGTAATATTTTTCTAAGGATTTTGTATTTTATACGGAATCTTCTAAGTTTAGGTATATTTTATACCTTAAGCTGCTATTTAAGAGTAAAACTACTAATAATTCTAAAGCAAACTTAGCCGTTATAGTTTTATTTGAAAGTTTGATATACTTACTACCATCCTGATTTTTTCAAATTTTTTCACCTACCGGTTTAGATTTTAGAGCCCCGATTTAAATGAAAATGTGCACTTTAATGTTGAATATTTCGCAAAAAAATCAATGAATCGAAAAATCGTCTTAGCCCGTCTAAACCCTTAATGGTTTTAAAAGACCTATCCAACGATACCCCACACTTTGGGTTGGATGAGAAAAAAAAATCACCCCCAAACCCTTAAAAACGTACCCTAAAAAAATTTTTTTATTTTTTATTGTACCATTTTGTCGGCATAGTTTACATATATATCCGTGCAAAATACAGCTTTCTAGCATTGATATTCCCTGAGCAAAGCCGCGGACGGACGGACACTTGTAACACCCCTCTTTTTTTGCGTCGGGGGTTAAAAACAACAGAAAATTTAGGCAGATTCTCTGTGGAGCCTGCTGTTTTATAACTCTAGGCAAACTGTGAGTTTAATTGAAACAATTAACGTATTGTGCTAGAATCATTATAAACCACATGCTATTCATTAAAACGAAACGGTACTATCAAAATTAATGTTATCGTTATTATACTGCACTTAATTAAGCTTATTTTGTTTCTGGTACAATATTTGTTTGAAATCCTGCTTGATTCATGATTAGTAGGTATCAATGGAAAGTACATGTTAGTATTCTCAGAAATACATTGGACTAAGATTGGATCGAACATTACGTATTTAGCAGACTTCGTTTTCGAGGTTTAACTGTTGACAAAAACGGTTCTAGGTAATATGTAGTAAGTAACTATTTACTACTAAAACAAGGACAGTTGAATATATATATGAAAAAGCCATGGAGCGAATAGCATACATGGCTTCAGTTCATTGCGTTGTTACCTAACTTGGATAATAGATAAGTTAATATCTGAGAAGAAACGTAATAAATACAATATATTTTGTCTGTATACTATTGATACTGGCACACAGAAAGTTGAAACTGAAAGATATTTTAATTTTTAAATTGGAATGTTTTTTAATCTTTACGAATTGAACAATTTGTTTTTTATGTTAACTCGCTGCCAAGCTGCTGCCAAGAGTTTAATGAATTTAATGATTTGCCAAGTGCTAATTTAATAAGTTCTGAAGTTCTTTGGTCACATCTCCAGAAATTCAATGGAGAGATTGGTGGTTCAGGGGCAAAGGCAGGATACCAACTCGCTTGACCTGATTATACTGAGTCCACCATGGTCCAGTGTACTCGCAACGCCAACGGTCACATTGCTTGTCCTCGAAAAGGTCTGCTCTTTACGGAACCAACCCGCTGCCAAGCTGCTGCCAAGAGTTTAATGAATTTAATGATTTGCCAAGTGCTAATTTAATAAGTAGGTACGATTGTTAAAAAAATACCTTTTTTATAAGTTATTGAAGCCAACGGTCAAGTTACCTGGATGAAAAGCAACCACCGCCACTCATGGACACCGATAAAATAAGTAGGTATAAGTAATAAAGTTACAGTTGTGATGCCGACCCCTCGAGGACAAATAGGGTAGTTTTTTGAGTACCCTTAGTTGTGTCGGTCCTGAAATATTGGTGTTACGATTCTAAAGTTGCAAGCATATTTATAAGTTACCTACATGATCGGCAAATTTGTTATAAACACGGATGCAATATTTTATACTGAAAATGTCAACATATGTCAGACGTAAGCGGTGCACAAGCTTACTACCGTTTTGTAAGTAAATAAGGAATGACCTACAACGTCCGCGCTCTTTATGAATTTGATATATAATTCTGGAGCTTCCGTAGGATAAGGAAAATCTAATCTGTAAGTTTATCTCCGGAACCGATAATCGTACCTTTTTCTGCCGTTCGACGCGCATGGCTACAAAGATATGCATGGTTAAGAACCAAAGTAATCACAGCCTATATCTGTGGTTCCCAAACTTTTTTATACTGCGACTCCCTTTACAGATTGTAGTTTTGCGACGCCCTGATAAAAATTAAAAAAATTGAAAAACCCGACTTCTTTTAAAAAAAAGAGAATAAAAAACAAGTCTAGTGGTCTAGAATTCTGTTGAATAACTTATAAATTTCAAACAACAGTCGGGACCCATTCAAAATCATAACCAGCTCTAAAATTTTCAGTACCTAATGGGTCCAGAGTTCTAGACCACTAGTATTGATATATACATACCTACATATATTTATACACTCGAGAAACAACCCTCCTTTGGGTAGTCGGGTAAAAAAGACGCGTGTAGAGCTGTAGAGCTCTAGATACACATGTCGTGATTTGAACTTACGTCGCACAGTTTAGGAACCCCTGGTCTATCTTGTTGCGCTTAGACAATCGCACATTGTTCATAACTTACCGCGAACTTCGCTGAGGTAAACCTTCTACCGAGAACTGCAACCTTTGTTTATGTACAAAGGGAGACAATGTCATTTTTTGCGAGTGTTTTAAACCTGAAAGATGCCGGGACTAATCATCTATTGTTATGCGTTTATTGTTTCAAATGGATAATGGCATCGGTTCGGTTTAAAGGAACTACCGATAACTTTTAATGGTCGTTGCGTAGAGAGGGAGAGACAGGTAAAAGGATAGTTTTAGGTCTATTATTACACTAGGGCTGTATCTGAGCGTAATTGATAATTAACGCACGGATTAAATTATAATTAGCTATAGGGACTAAAAAATATGACTATCAATGGCTTAAGTATGCTTTGCACCAATATCTGTTGGCGACAGTGTGTTGACGCAAAATTTACGCCGTGTAGATTTTGGACGTGTTTAAAAAATGGCACACGGTTAATAAACAATAAAAAACAAGAGTCAGCTTTCCTCCTAATCGGTTATCTGTGCCAGATTGCGAAAAACGTGTCAAGCTAGTACTTCACTAATCTACATATGTAATGTACGTGGTTTTATATTCGAGTTAAATATGATTTTTGAATTTGCAAATAGGTATTTCCGAAATAAAAAAATCGAAAGCAAAACGTATTAGTGATCGTTTAAAACGATTCATTAAAATTTAATCAGCTATTCCGATTATGGGTAGTAAATTATTTAATTAAATTACATCATGCTATGCTGATATTTAAATAATAAAGTGACTATAACTACACAAGTGACAAAAAAACCTAAACAGGTATTCAGTTAACGCGATGGATTCAACGAACTTTCGTAACTCATTCGTGAAGCAGGTCATAATTCTTATTCAAATTAAATAATGCTAATTCATTGTGACTCGTTATTTAATTAACGTTTCTCGAGGAAAACTTAAACAATAGAGGGCATGACATGAGATAGCTGGGATATAGAAAAAGTAGCGGTGGAGTGGAGCGAGTACTGGGAAGACGTAGAAGACGCAGCGCGCGAGCAGCGGCGCAGGCGCAGGTATATGTGTTCTCAGAACGCCGCCGCGCGTTGGTTTTTGCTCCTTTTTCGATTCGAGTTTACCAAGAATCGAATGGCCCGGTGGCGGTCCTACTCGGAACTCGTAATTAATCCTTGGAAGCCTTCGACCCAAGGGTTGTTATGAGAATGGCCAGCATTATGACTTCATTTTTTATTATTTATATTCTGCATTGTCTCATTTGAAAAAGTTTATGCAGGTTATTGTTCGTGGAACCTCTGACAATAACGTTTATGCACGGTGATTAAATTTTAAACAGGCGTTCGCCTCTGACCCCTGCTTTCGATAGAATGCTTGCTCGCAAACGCGCTTTCGAGAAGTCGTTTACCGTAATTATTTCATATTATCGCTTTCACAAGACATATAGGTACTAATGAAATTAAATACAAATGACGAAGTCCTGAACTTTGTCATTTGCCGGTTATTTCTTCAATATTAAATAAAAATTACATTGTCAATTTTACGAAGTATGCAAAACAGCCTCTTGCTGTTACTTAGGTATTGGTTCCGTAGCATATTATATTCTTATCTTCAACATGAACTAACGTGATGGTAGTTGGAAAAGGTGTGTTTCCTTATTGTCGCAAAGTTTATTCCGTTAACTAAACAGAAGTGCACGCATGCCTAGTCGATCTGCTGCTGCAAAGCAGTTGCAAGGTATTTGTTTTTATTTGCAACATGATGGCTCAACGAAATCTAAGATTTTATTTAAAGCGAATAAATTGACGGATCACCGAATCAAAAGGAATTCAAGCCCGGACTTCCTGTGGCTTTACGCACACCAGGCGTTAGACCAACGACTAACTAGGGATCCAACCAGCCGAAAATTGTAGTTTGTAGTTGATAATTGACTTTCCTTTTTGACATTTTTGTAATTGTTCATTTAAGTGTTTTCGCTTTATCTATTAGACACTCGAAGATTACACGATTTCAATCAAATTATCAAGAATGCCCGAGCTCTACATTCTCAATTAGGGATTCTTGACAGGTGATATTTATTGCTAATTTAAATTACCTACTATCCATCGCGTTAGCTCATTTAATAATTTAAATAATTACAAAAGAGACACAACGAATGTGAAAGTTAACGGACCTCACGATACTGCGAACTAGCCTGTACAGAATTCATTCGCTGCGCGCGGTGGGAATCTCCTGATTTGTTGGGCTAGGACCGAAGAGAACGAAGCAAAAAGATTAAACCGCCGGCGCTGTTTTCCCAGAACATCAGGCTAGTTTAAATTTCAATGGCGGACTACTGCGAACCCGCTCGACGGTTTCGTCTAACGAACTGATTGAAATACTGTTTCAATGCTTTCCGCGCGCACTCCAAACTAACCTCATCACTACCTATCAATAAGATTCATAATTGCATCAAAACAATCTCAATTTAATTGCCGTTTATCCCAATTTAATTTAACTCCGACAGCGTACACAGGTACGCTGTCGGAGTTTTTTGAAACATTTAATCAAAACAAAAGCTTTAAAATATTCTCACTGTATTAACACAAACATCGCATTTAGTGGTTTTTAACACGAATAACAAGCTTGCTATGATACCACATATAAAAACATAGTGCGCACTCAAAGGAGAATTTCTTGGAATTCTGATAAACTGCGATAATATTGCAAGCTTTGTGTACATTGCAGAATTTTAGAAGTGGCATAAGATAAGCAGTTAAGTCATCTTTGGCTCGTGTTGCGCGTATGGAGTGCCTTGACGTCAGACGTTTAGACACACCGCATGAATTATGCATCGAAGATAATTAAGTCATCGCGCCGCGTCCGATACGAACGCTACGCTTTGACACTTCGCGTGAGGAAAAAATAATAAACTTCAAATAAAATTGTGAATGAATTACTCGTAAACTTTGTGGTGGCGCAATTCGTGGCAGTTTTATATTTAGGAAGATATATTTAGATTTCATTTAGAACCCTCTTCTAAGCAAAACATATAGATTTCTGGACTTATATGACAAATGGAAGTAGGTACTCTGCTGGTTTTGATTTGCTAGGAATTTGTGTGGAAACACCTCTTTTGATGATTGTGTCTTTTGACTTGGAAGTTTGATTTTTTTCACTGCTCCAACGGGTAGCAGACCTGAGTATTTGATAAAAATATTAATTTCAGGTCAAAAAAAGATCCTGAGAATGACGGTCTTGACAGAGGGACGGGACAGACAGACGGACAATAAAGTGATCCTAAAGGCGTTTTTGCCATATAAGGTTTCGAACCCTAAAAACAGTACGTAAATTATATAAAAATACCAGTGAAGCCAAAGTGAACGCATTAAAGGAGGAAAGTTTGTAACGCCACATAACCTGTAAATCAAGATCTGAGTAGGAAACCCCTTTCACTCGGAAGCGAGTCCGGCCCGAGATAAAAATAGTTCCTCTCAGTCAAAGATTACACAACGTCTAATTAACAGCACATAAATCGAGATACCAAATTGGCCCACGTGAAACGGAACGTGTCTATTTTAAAAATCGAAACGGTCACTGGACGTCTTTCCGGGAAAAGCGGCGCAGCTCTGCTGGCGCATGAAGCGAAGCGACCGGTCGGCGGTTCTCGGAATGCGTGAAGGTTGCCACTTGCCAAGCTTAACTATTTACATCGGATTTGATCGGTTATTGCCAAACCACCACCACCACCATCTGCTTAAATTTATTCCGTACTTTTGTCCATTGTAAAGGTTGCCTGGAAGAGATCGCTCTGAAGTGATAAGGCCGCCTATTGCTTACCTTAGAAAAAACTCTATGTATATACCTGTGTTTTCTGTACTGCTTACTGTGTTGGTGTGCAATAAAGAGTTGTTGTATTGTATTGTATTGTCTTTATGTTCAACGCTTCTTACTTGAACCTATATTACCGTAGTGGAACATTCCGGAGCTCGCTACGTCTTCTAAATAGCTTCCGCTTGGAGACACGTCTGAGATCTCGGAATCTTTCGGTTACTTTCTACTTTGGGCGGGCCATTAAGAAATTCCTCGAGTCGAGTAAGAGGCCGCAAGTAGCGACTGATGAGATCTGCGGTCGCCGCGATGGCGCCAGGACGTGCGCGAGCGCTTGTATGGTAAAGGCCACCGGGACAAAGAGGAAACCAACATCATTCTTAAAATGGTCATTCAAGTACTGTGAAACGAGTTATTGTCCGCGACGTAGTCTGCGATATTCCGTAATATAAACTATCCTATATCCTTCCCGGGTGTCGTGGAGTGCTCTGGTAACAATAAATAAGACATGTTTGTGAGAGCCATTTTGGGTTTAGAAAACTGAGTTTGTGATCGAGAGAGGCAAAATAAATGTAGATCTATTGAATTTAATTGCTTTAAGATATTCAAGAAATATTTATAACACCGGAGAATTAAAATAGGTATCTCCATACCTACGAGTAGGTACAGTTAACGTCAAAAATAAGTGATCACTTTATTAGCTTGTCACTTTAACGTCATGTTTGAAAAGCCATACGAAATCATGTAACGACTGGAAGCGACATGGTACAAAAGTCATCACTTATTTATGACGTGGGATATACATCTATATTTCATCTAATCCACTTAGATGTTTTTATTGCATGATTGTGTTGGAGGGTGCTCGATTCAGGATACGATTGTCTAAAACTGACTTTGGTCGGTTAACTTACTTTTCTTGCAATTCATCTGTTACATCTTAAGACACGAATCCCATTTATCCAGGGGGCGTAATTTTAAAATCACATTTTATGAAAATGTCATTCCAAAATATTGCTGGTAAATTCGGGTAGATAAGACATTGCTACAAAAGTTACAAAACTACCGCTCGGGTAGGATAAAGGATTACATTTTTAGGGTTCCGGAGCCAAAATGGCAAAAACGGAACCCTTATAATTTCACCATGTCTGTCTGTCTGTCTGTCCATCCGCGGCTTTGCTTAGGGACTATCAATGCTAGCAAGTTGTAATTTTGCACGGATATACCTATATGTAAACTACACCGATAAAATGGTACAATAAAAAAAAAAAATTTAGGGTAGGGGAAAGTAGACGTAAAGTGGGGGTGATTTTTTTTCTCATCCAACCCTATGGTGTGGATAGGTCTTTTAAAACCATTAGAGGTTTGCTACGCCCTCAGTTCTTCGCATCCTTTTAACTTAAGTAGTTGGATGCTCTTTCCATTTCAAAGGAAGTAACAATGGATACCGTTATTATTTTGTATGACTTCCGGCGTATACTCATTGTTTGGTAGAAGTACAGAGTAGAGTCCTCAATTTTATACAATACTTAGGTACGTAGGTATTATTATCACTATGGATTTAGTTAGATACTCTTTAGTTCTTTACATTATCACATAGGCTGTGGGCACAATACAAGTAACAGGCAGTAGACCGACTCGGCCGTATTCTTGAAATTTATACTTACGGCGGCGCGGAGCGCTAGGGTTGGCAACTACAAAAAGTAAAACAGACACACGTGTGTAGATTTTTATTGTATGTGTGTAGTTTTAGGTGTAGGAATAAAACATACGAGTATGTTAATTTTATGATTATTTATTTATTAATTAATAAAATCGAAATAGAAATATGGTAATCGAAATTTTTTTGCATTTCTAGCATTGATAGTCCCTGAGAAAAGCCGCGGACGGACAGACAGACAGACATACATGGCAAAACTATAAGGGTTCCGTTTTTGCCATTTTGGCTACGGAACCCTAAAAACGTATTCAAATCGGTCCACCCCTTTAAGAGTACAGGCAAGGGCATAAATATCTATACAGCAATAGCGTCACATTTATGTAAGTATACATCGACCTTATAGATAGTGACATAAACCTGTACTTAGATATTTTTGACGTCTTGGTAATAACGTACCTACATATATTTATGCCCTTGACTGTACTTAATAAAATGTAAACAACCGAAGAATGTTTTAAACTATATACGTTTTTAAAAATATGAATTAATATTAGTTCAAATTCTTAAATTCGTTCGGATTTATATTTTGATAGAAGATTTAATTTGTAAATAGCTATTTGCATATATTTTTTTAATGTAAGTAATCGAATGTGGCAAGAGCAAATAACGGACATATTATTTACGAGCGGTCAAAGCCCTTTTAGTTAAGATGACCGGAGATTCTGAGAAAATTATAATTTTACAGTAATTCTTAGTGTAATCAAATCAGAAATACGTGGTAATGGTAATAAATCTAAAATCGTTAATGCAATAGCACTCACCCTGGATATACCTATTGAATAATTCCAACATGGGTCGCGTCGGGTTTATATTTAAGTGTGAAAATTACATTTAACCCGACTTACATAGATGATGCGTAGTATTTTTTTTATCCATTAGGCATTAGGCTATCTATAGCTATGTGCGTATATTTTAGCCATATAGGTATTTAGATCACAGTGTAGGTAAAAAACGTCCAATCGAGTCCTCGGAATTGGAAAAGTCATATTACTTATTCGAATTTAAAGTGATTAACTAGAGCTGTATAACTGTTTCTCTTAATTGGTCTCATCTATGATCTCTTTCTTATTAATGAATATTTAACGATCAAAGTACTTTTGTGACATATACATCATTCAATTTAAACCTGACAAACGAGAGCGAAAACTAAATAGGATCGACAAAAAAGGTTTAAAAAATCCACTTTAATACTATGACTTGGATAAAAATACATTTGCGACTACTGTTTTGTTTTGATAAAATTCCAACGAGGTATTCGAAGTAAGTACATTTATTCTGATAGTCTGAATTGAACATTAATCGAGCGAGCAAGCCATGTAGTTAAAGGCGCTTGCATCCACTATTTTTCGTTTCGCCGTAGTCGGTTAACGAGTATTTTATGGTTCTTTCTTCTCGGAACAATCTTTTACAGTGTTCAAGTACGATAAAGCGGTCGTTCAAATACGTATTGCAAAAGATAAACACTGGTTCGTTTAAAAATTCCACATTGAGTTTCGGCAACAGTTGAATATTTCTTGGAATCAGCACAAGTGAAATACGGTTTCGGTGTTTGGTTTCCCTTCACGCTGAATTTAACAAGATTTTTTATCAAAACTGTTGTTTTTTAATTGTGAAGAAATATCTTCTTTCATAATAATGAAAAATCAGTTTCTGCAGATATCTTACCTTTTTCAAAATCTCAACAAAATGTTTATAAAGTGTAGTACAACTTTCATATAGTGCCGTAGCTAGGTAACCAAAGGCCCTGGGTCAAAAAATAAGCTAGGGCCCCAAATAAACTGTTTAAAATCCTTTGTTCCGTATTCGTCGTGTTCAAAATTCGACGTACTCCAGATTTGTCTTATTGCTTTTTTCGTATTCTCTTCTAAGTCACCAGACTTGACAAGTTGTCAGAATGGTTATTGGCCTCGGTTAGGTTAAGAATTGATTGATCACTGGTAGAGACTCTTTCTTGGGAAAATAGTGTAGTGGTTTTCCCTTGTCTTTAAAACTGCAAAACTAGAGTTTATTCGTAAGAGTTCGTAGTTGGCAATAGAGAGCGATGCTGCTGCTGCTTACACACACACACACATCAGGTTCTTTGATATCCACGTTTAGAGATGGGTCTGTCTTATTCTAAGATCGGGCATGGCACGGCGATTTTTTACTACGTAAGTAATTTTAATTTAAAAAATGATTAAGAGACGGATATATTTTTAAATACCTATTTAAACAATCAAGAACACTTAAATGACCAAAAATCAAATTCAATTTAGCAATTTAAATTTGTTCATAGAAGTTGCAGACAAGCAAATTGGCCTCGTTTCATAATTATTTCTTATATCCAATGATTACCCCACATACCTAACAAACGTACAGACAGATGAATCACGCCTTTAAGTCAATCCCGTTGAGAGAGCCCGACTATAAGCCCTAACGAATGATTCAGCTGTGGTATTTTCTCTGTGCACCAAAAAAGCGAATATTTTTGTAGTGTAAATAAAACAAAAGAGCGTCGTGTCGAACCTTAGCCTTCTGAGTCAGTTTTAGTTATAAAAGTGACCGAGGCCTATTTCTAGCTGCACGATAATTTTACACTGTGGCGGTGACGACAATTCCGCGTATTGTGCCGCTTATAGCACCTTAGGAGCTCACGGACATTCTTTTGCGACTTTCAATTCTTTGGAAGTAACGCCGTTATTTGTAATTGTTCAAGAAGGATGTGTTAGCTGCGACGTCTATTTGATATCTGGTTTGACGCCTGGCCTGCCCACTGTGCCCACTTGGTATATTTGAACTCTGGGTCTCCACTCCAGGATGGTACTGAGAAATGTTAGATTCGAAAAATAATTTGTTGAACATGATAACTGTCAAAGGATATAACAGACTAAGAGGGATCATCCATAAATTACGTCACACATTCACACATTTTGATCAGGCGGTTTCTGATACCAGAACAAAATAATTGCAAATTTCATAGCAATACGCGTGACAAGGGGGGAGGGAGGTGCTAAAATGGACGAGATTGGTGTGACGTACTTTATGGATGGCCCCAGATATAACAAAAAAAAAATTGGTCCGATATTGCGACAAAATAAATCAGTGGATTGAGAAACCATTACTTCAGTAATCGGACTGTAACTTCCCAAAAGTAAAACAGAAATGTGTTTACCGGATTAGGTACACTGCCTTCATAAATACAAAATAATACGACACAAAGTCGTCATCCTCGACATTCTCGTACAGAACGTCACATTTACTTGACATTTTATTTTTATGATAACCATTCGGATCCACTCGGCGGAGACACGACATGCGTTTTACGTGGGTGACCTAGCATGCCAGTGTTGCGTCACTCTCAGTCTCACCTCAAACCACGGCACAGATTAGTTCAAGAAACTTGCACGCAAAAGCTCCATGTATTTCTATTGTGGTACTTATTCGGATACGTTTTGGCTTATCGGCTTTGTCGGTTCACATCCAATTCAAAATGTCGACAGGGCAACTATTCGAAACTGGCAATTGTGTCAAGATAATTCGCTCTATAAACAAAACCATTCGCTTTCTAGTTCCTAGTCACGAAGCAAAGATCTTATTGACGCTGGTTTCTCCGTAAATACCACTCAAGACCGTTAGTTATAGTAATGCATTGCAGACAATTAGGATCGTAAAGTAAACGGCGTTATATAAGTCAAGTAAACTATGTCAAGCGGATTTACAACTTAAGAGAAATTAAACGATTTCTCTCTTAGTGAATTGAGGGCAATGGCTTTGTACATTATCGATATTTAATTCTTGGTACTGAATTTAGCTCAAATATTCATGAAGTAAAATATTCATACGCATAAGTGCACGGAGATAGTGAAACAGTGGACGCATCAGATATGCAGGTATGTTCACTAGGTAGGTACAATAAACAGGTGGAAGTTATTCTTTATGTAATTATTTGTTTTCTGTACTGTTTACAATTATTGTATTGTACAATCCCACGAATATTACCTACAAACCCGAATTTTTATGAATGTGCCTGTACTGTAGTAGGTAGTTATGTGATTTGTCACTCTTTCATGCTAAAACGGCTGGACGGATTTGGATGAAAATTTACACATTATAGACGCATTTTATTTCACAAAATTGCATAGTTTCAGACGAATTTTTCTCAGATTTCATAGCTAATGCGTTAGTACTTATAAGCTCTTAAAATATTGTACAATAAGGGACTCCATCTACATAGCTTGGCATATTTATTTTACATAACACGAGTAATTAGAAACATATTATAAAAAAACTCTACACTCCGTTCCGTATCCTAGTCAAACGTTTTGCTCTAATTTACGAGTAGATATCTACGACTACTTCGAATTATGAATTCGTCATAAGTCATGTCAAGTATTTAGCAGTTTAAATACTCTTGCACCCGTCATTTGAAATCATTCGTCATTTGCATCGGATGACGGATAACAGATTGTCTCGTGATCCGCGGTGTGACGTAACTGCCTGTCGCCGCCCGGACCTCACCTAAGATGCCAGCCTTCTTAGAACCGTAGTTGCTATACAGTTCAACTATCTAATCATACTTGTACAGATTTACACGGACCTAGTAGAATCGTAAAAGGCGACGCTGTTTTGTTCGTGAACAAGGCAATGTTACTTACGAATATAGGGTTAGGTCACAACTATAATAATAAGCTAAGGGGCTGTTTCACCATCCATTGATTAGTGTTAACTGACGGTTAAATGTGATGCCGTCTCTATTTGTTTTGTTCGAATAGACGGAGACGGCATCACATTTAACCGTCAGTTAAGACTAATCAATGGATGGTGAAACAGCCCCTAACTGTAATAATTGGACATGTATTCTCTGCCTCTCTCTCAGTCTCTCTCTCCTCCGGCGCTAAAACCATTTGTGGGTCTTGGCCTTCTCAATGATTTTCTTATACATATTTTGCTCTATCCCTGCTGGGCTACTACGAAACTCGAAGTTCATATCATACCGTCCCTCTCGCTCTCGTATTAAATAGTATAAGTGTCAGAGGGACCGCACGACACGAACTTCGAGTTTCGAGTTTCGGAGTAGCCCAGCTGGCCTCCTTTCTCCACGGTGTTCACTTACCATATGCGCTAGAGGGTTCACTAATGTTTCGCAACTACCGCTTGGCAACCTGATTTATTTCGCAACTGTTTAATACATATATCTGAAACTGTAAATATTTCAGGATTTTTATAAAGCTAACCTAACCTAAAGGGCTCTACACGATGGCCCTGAAATAAATCCTGAAATATTTACAGTTTTAGAATTTGCGAAATGAATCAAGTTGCCAAACGTTAGTATTACGTTGGTGGGTTACGTGGTGGTAGTACGTGGTTGTATTGTATTGCATTGTGTTGTTAGTTGCGAAATGAACGCATACCGCGCCAGAGATCTTCCTCTACAAATCTACACAGTCCTTCCACCGCTTCCTGGGTATGCCCCTGGGCCTTTTTTGTTGCAGGGTCCACGCAAAAATTGTCATAAACAGCCCTCTCGTGGTTCCGCATCCTTTCCAATGCTGCCCATCTAAGCATTTGTGCCTTGCGGTATCAGATTTGAAATGTAAAACATAAATTACTATTTAATGAAAATTAACCTCTGTTGATTTCATTTCTTGATATTCGAAACTATTAGTTTCTGGATTACCTAGTACCGTTAATAAAGGCTCACTCAGTCACAATATACCGGTTTATTAGTTCCAACTTCCAAGAAATAAACGCTTTGGTTACGATTGAATATCGGTGTTATGGTTTACGGTCGTTAAATTTGTGTTTAAATTTAAAATATACCGTTCTGTGTAGTCGTACGAGTATGAGTGGCCGTGATGAGTTCATGGTTGTACAGAAATCGATGACTTTTATTTTTAACTAGCTTTCGTCCACGACTCCGTCTACGAGGAATTCGTTTATCGCTGTCCCGCCGGAACTATGCATTTCTGGGTTGATAATTATCCTATCTCCTTCCCAGGATCTCCAACTATCTCCGTGCCAAATTTCATCTATCGGTTCAGCGATTAAGCGTGAAGATGTACAGACAGAAAGAGTTACTTTAGTATTTCGCGTTTATAACATTAAATACTTGACTGGTAGAGATCCCTTAAGTCACCTTTGTACAAATTATCTCAAAGTTTGCCATTGCGTTTGTTTCTTTTTCTTTTGTACAATAAAGAGTTTTACATACATCCCATAACTAATATTAATATGCGAAAAGTAACTTGTCTGTCTGTCTGTTGTCTGTCTGTCTGTCTGTCGTTAACGCTTTCACGCAAAAACCGCTGAACCGATTTGGATGAAATTTGGTACAGAGATAGAATAGACCGATGGGAACAGAACATAGGCTATCTTTATCGCGAAAAAAAAGGCTTTAAGGGTTGAAATAGGGGTGAAAGTTTATATGGTGAAGTTTCGTCGCTGTCGGATATAAAACCATGAAACTTGGCAGTTAAGGCACTTAATAAAGAAAATGAAGGTCGGTATGTTGTTTTAGCTTTTTTGAAATTCGACCTGTGTGGGAATGAAATAGGGGATGAGAAGCTCATATGGAAGGTCCGTCATTATCGAAGATAAATCGATGGTTCTTTAATGAAACTTGTATTTGGCAGTGTAAGAGATAAATTAATTGTTCGAGCGTTTTTTAAAATTCTTCCTGTTTTGGGGGTGGAATAGGGGGTGAAGAGTTTATATATGTAAGATCGTCATTGACGAAGATAAATCGATGGTTTTTTATGAAACTTGCATTTGGGCACATGATAGAGTATAAATAGTATATTTTCGCGCATTTTTTTTAAATTCTTCCTGTGTGGGGGTGAAAGTTTATATGAAGGTCGACATTGTAAGAAGATAAATCGATGGTTCTTTATGAAAACTTGGCATTTGGGCAACTTTGAAAAATAAATAGATATTCGTTCAAGGGTTTTTTAAATAAATTTTTACCTGCGAGGGGATGAAAAGGATGAAAATTATATGGAACGTCGTCATTATCACAGGAAGATAAATGGATTAATCTTTGTGTTTAGGTATTCGATAGAACAAAAAAAAACTGGTTAAAATCGACTCGAACTCGCGCATCAAGGGTTTCCGTGCATAGGTATTTTATGGAATATCAAGGTGTTAGGCAGAGCCAAGCTCATAACAAAAATGTACGCAATGTGGGGTCATTGATTACATGGCTAATTAACATAGACAGACAGACAAGACATGAAAAATAATGATTTTCAGATTTTTCTTACTTATTTATGCTAATAAAAGGGAAATAAAATTTGCTATGTGAAAGAGCTTCCTTTATTTAAGTTTCTAGGACAAGCCGGAAGTACCTATAACTTTTTTTGAGTTTAGGGTTTTAATTTAAACTCGATAAATACTCCGCACTTTACGGGATAAGGTCTTGACAGACAACGGACGGACGGACAGCAAAGTCATCCTATAAGAGTTTCATTTTTTTCCCTTTGGAGGTACGGAAGCCCTAAACATTCGTTCCGGCTCTTTTCAAATTTCGAAAATTTTCATACTACTTGAAAATATGGGGATGAAAGTTCGTAAGGAATTCCAAAACAAATTTACTTAAGTATATTTATCGGAAATATGTGTAGCAATGCTTAGTAAGATGCCGTCTTAATTATAATCTACCTCCTAACTTACAAATATAGGACGTAAGATGTCAAGAGCTCACTATGAAGAATTAGTCCTTTTGTGTTGGCAGGGTAGAATACTTACGTTTTACCAAGAATGGAAGACAAAATTAGTTTAGATATAAAGCAATGTATTAAAATAGGTTATTTTCAGTAAACCGTAGAAGTTGTCATGTATGCTATTAGGCAGAATAGGTACCTAAATAAAGTTAAATACTTCGCAAAGTTTACTATTCCACGCGGACGAAGTCGCGGGCAAAAGCTAGTACATACATAAATAAGTAGTAGACGAAGTAAGTTTAATGTAGGTAATAATGACTTTTTATAATAATTTTATTTTATTCGTCATGTATGACATTTTTATATTTCTACACTATTTATAATAATAATACATGTACCGATCATATTCTAAGAATAAGTAAGTTCTATTTCTCAATTCGAATATTGCATAAGCACCTTCTTATTTTCAGTTTATAAGAGTTCCGCGCCTCAAATCAAATAAATAAAATCACTCATTTCATTATGTCCGTCTGTCTGTCTATCTGTCACAACTGATTTTTTCCGAAGCTACTGCAGGGCTACTACGAAATTCGAAAATCGAAGTTCATATCGTACCGTCCCACCGACTCTTATATTATTTAATACGAGAGTGAGAGGGACGGTACGATACGAACTTCGAGTTTCGAGTTTCGTAGTACTTAAGCCCTGCTGATCCGATTTAGTTGAATTTTGATACGCTTAATAAGTTGAACACGAATAGATGAATTTTGAACATTAAGCTACTTTTGCTAAATTATAATATACCGAAAACTCTCGCACTTGTCCAGTTTTATTTGATGTAAATACTCTTAGAACGTTCGAGATAGTATAAAAGTAAAGTAAAAGTAGTGGAAAATGTATTGGCACGTAATGAAAGATTAATCTAATTCTCTTCATGCTCTATTTCCAAAATTTACTTAGGTGCTGTAACGCACTGTTTTTCAACTTGTGGGTCGCGACCCCCTGGGGGGTCGCGAAGCCTCTTTAACGGGGTCGCGGAGCCCCTATTAGTTGCTGGGAAAACTACTTCAAAAAAAAAAAAAAAGTTTAAAAATATTTTTTAAGAAAATGTTACCTAACTCATTATATTTGTCACAAAATAAAATGCATAAAAAATAACGGGTAGGGGGTCGCGAAATATTTCTTCATACAAAAGGGGTCGTGTCATGAAAAAGGTTGAACAGCGTACAGTGTAGCGGAATAGAAGAGAAAGAAATCCTTTGAGAATTTAAATAAATATATACATAGGTATAAGAATGTTTTTAAATCCTGCTGGATTTGCTGAACAACAACATTGAAATAACTTTCACATAATATTAACTAATAATTATCTGTAGGTAATATTTTATAATAAGCATTTCCTCTCTTATCCAAGTAAGTAAATACTTATTTAATGAGACTCTGTAGGTACTACAACTACATAATTAGCCCTGTATGTACGCATAGATAGAGTATCTACATATTTACACACATACTTGAGTAAACAGTGCAGTCTGCGAAAGGCAAAATCGCGTTTGCTGTAGACGAAAATACTCGGAATGATAAGTAGAGTCACTCGACTCTACCATTATGTAGGTACTTTCAAGGAATCGTGAGGTCAAAGACACGCTAAAGGACATTACGTTTACAATAGGCTATGTATCACGACTTGACACTTAATTAGTTATAATATTGCCGCGATATTAAGTCAGACTTATAAAACACTATAATACTAAAAGTACTTAATGTTTACTCGCGGCTTCGTACGTGTAAATCGTTAAGATCCAGCAGTTGAATATAAATTCCGCAATTTAATAAAAAAAAACAGTTTTCGATAAAATACGATGGAAAAACATTTTTTAGCAGTTAGGATTTTTTTACCGCAAAACGAGGCTACTTTGCACCAATTTTTGCTCCAAATTTCGTAATCTTTGTTTTATTTTAAAAATTATTATGCTGTGGTATGTTCATATATGTATTTATGTAAAGTAGATCACCCCTACTATCATGCTGGCTTGCTTAAACTACGTCATAATGTTGTTTTAATATATATATTAAAACTTTAATTTAGGAGCAATGTTACCCGGCGTTTGGGTAACTATGCTACTGAATTTAATTTCATTCATAATTCATACTAGGAGGCGTTTGGTGTATTTTTACCCCATCATTATCATTGCACTCTGTCTTATCACTGTACGGCGTCTGACAGGAAAAGAAAAGAAAATATCGAAGCAAAAATTTAAGTGCAGTGTTGCCACTTTATCGGGACTTCGACCTGCAAGACATTTAAACAAAATACAGAACTGGAGCATGGTTACCCAGTGGGGGGCAAAGTAGCCTCGTATTACATTTATAAAACAGGTCATATTTACATAATTGGGTACCACCTAAATAATGCACTATTATCAATAAACCTAGTGAAGGACGTACAAGTACCCATTAGGTAACTCATAATTTTATTCATTACTAGCTTTTGCCCGCGGCTCCGCACGCGTCGTATTCGGTTAACGCGCGCTATTCCCTCGGAAACTGTGCATTTTTCCGGGATAAAAAGTAGTCTATGTCACTCTCGGGCCCATAAACTATCTCTATGCCAAAAATCACGTCGATCCGTTACGGCGTGAAAGACGGACAAACACACAAACATACAAACACACTTTCGCATTTATAATGTTAGTATGGATTATTCACTAATGTAAAAACTGTAACATGTGGGTAATCCGGTGGTAGGTACAGTCACAAGCACCAATATTTAACACAACAAAACATGCATTTATCTAATACCTTTTAAACGAGAAATTCTTGTATATATGTACAAGGTGTTAATTAAATAACTGAAAACCAGAAAGTAGTTTGCTCAGAATCGAGAGTAGAATCGATTACACTATGTTTTAAATCAGGTTGTATTTGTGTTTTTTAAAAATCCCATTTTTATTGTGCCAATTACTTAAATATTTTAGCGAGGTTGTAGGATACTATTCCGATAGTTTAATACTGGCCGTTTTGCTATCACTGTGATTTTCTTCTAAAAACGTCAAAGTGCAACTGACAAAATACAAATCATGAGTGTAGAGTTAGAAATGAACTAGAATTAGTGACTTAGCAAAACACGAAAATCTTTTAAAATAATAAAGGTATTCAAAAATAAATGCAATCAACTAACTTAAAATGATAAAATATTTTTGGGGTGTCTGAGATTTTCAGTTATTTAATTAAAACCTTATATATACCTACCTATATAAATATATTTCGGGGATCTCGGAAACGGCTCTAGCAATTTCGATGAAATTTGTTATGTGGGGGTCTTAAATCTCTGGGAAACGCTTATTATCGAGTTTTAGCCCGAGCAAAGCTCGGCCGCCCAGGTACTAAATATCTGATACGACTCTATTTCTAGAGCCGATAGGACGCGGCAGATATTAACGCATACTTGTACATATTTTCATTACGTATGGTTTTGTGAAGTGTGAAAAACTATTTACCTTCCTTATTCTATTCCAACTGAATAAACACGAAATTCTTCAGATTTTCTCTTGCTAGTACCCACGCCTGAATGTTGCTACCTTACCTATACTTACATAAGTGCTCATACTAGTTATTATCTTTAGGTCATAATTTATTCTTGGAAATGTGTTTGGTACAGTCGCTACGGTTTTTTGCAGGCAGTAGCTCACGTAGGTACATATTGTATTTTTCTGTAATCATAGCTATCAGCAATCTTTATAGGTATTTAGGTATCCGTTATTCTTTGCATTTTATGAAAAACTTAATAATGTATTTCAGGCGAAATAGCTTATTCCTCTTATTATAGGTAAATAGTAAGTACTAGCTGTTGTCACTCCCGTTGTTACGGTTATGGCTTAATAGCAAACGAAATTGGGATACGAAGTTAATTATGGCGTAGGTCTGTACTAGTACAACTTAATAAACCAACTGAATCGTAACCCTCTGTGGAACCTTTTCGACTTTTCGTAGAAAAAACCATACTGACATCGGATTGCTTGACAAGGGAATTCATTGACACTTAGGTAGGTACTGTGTCAAACGTTCTACGATGGTTAAAATGGTTTGACTGTAGGTACCTCACGGCACGATCCCGTAGGAATATCTTGATAAAAGTAACCTATTTACGTGTTATTCCAGAGGTCCAGCTAGTACATTTATCGAGCTAGGTAATCTGATGGGAAACGATCACCTCTGCCCATTAGTATAGGTACAACTACTCAAAGAGAATCAAACAAAGTCAAAGTCAAAGTCAAAATATCTTTATTCAATTTAGGCTATAACAAGCACTTATGAATGTCAAAAAAATCTACCACCGGTTCGGAAAAACCTCTGCTGAGAAGAATCCGGCAAGAAACTTAACGAGGTACTTATATTTTTTTTAAACAGATTTACAATATTATTAAATGATATGTATACATCACAAGTATTTAACACAACATTATTTTTAACACAGTAGGTTCGCTATTTGAAGGGATCGCTAATGCGGATCGGAATTATTTCCAAATATCCCTGTCCATGATATAATCATTAACTTTATAATACGCCTTTGATATTAATGTCTTCTTGACAATAGATCAGAAACAACAAGGAGAAACATTATATCTACCAAATTTCCTCTAAATCCGTTAAGCCGTTTCATCGTGAAAGAGTAAGAAATACACACAAACACTCACTCCCGAAGTTTTAAGTAAATAATAAAAAAAACATTACCTCTCCCTGCAGTCGGGTAAAAATAGGTAAGTACCTAGGTAGGTATTGCATTTAATCATTGTTTTTTATTGAATCAAAATCATTATTTATTTGTGGCAACCCTAAGTTACCTATATTATAATACATAAATAATAAGTATATCAAGTCGTGAAGGTATTGGTTTGTGGTGACCAAGTCACAGCTGAAACCTACGCAGACATTAACATTTTTTGCTGTGTTTTTTACGATATTTACGTTGGTATTTTAATTACTTACATGATGTTAATTATAATAATTTACCCAACAGCACTAAAATTAATAGTAAACAGTTACTTTATACTTTTTAAACATTTTCATTTCGTAGTTATTCGCACTTCATCTTCGCGCCAGTTACATCTCTCTGGTCTGTCTCAACTCTCAACTCAAAGGCTCTTATTTTGCTTTGCTCTAATTTTCGCTCTATTCTATAATAATATGCTCTTCCAAATCTCTGGCTCTATGCTACGAAGTGCAAAAATCGAATTTCGTATGTTGCTGTCCCGCTGACGCTTATGTCATTTAATACGCGAGTGAAAGAGGCGGTGCGATATGAACTTCGATTTTAGAGTTTCGTAGTAGCCCGCTGACTGAATCCAAATCCAAATCCAACCGCTTATTTCCACAGATAGCACAAAATGTACAGGTTAGACACATAAGACCATCCATAGATAGTAAAGCAAATCATTCACACGTGTAGTGATGTGGGGAATATTTAAAATACATAAATTATGTTATCTGTTATTTTATATGTTTTATTTACAAAATAAACAGTTATGTTCATACAAAGAACTATACAATTATTATTGGGTTGAAAGAAACATAACGCTAACTAAAGATTACCTAGGTACCTAACAACGTTTCTGTCCGTCGCCGTTCATAACAACGTCAAACTCAATTAGGTACTTATTGTCCATGTCAGTATTCATCATCATCATCATCATCCCAGCCTATATACGTCCCACTGCTGGGCACAGGCCTCCTCTCAGAACAAGAGGGCTTGGGCCATAGTTCCCACGCGGGCCTAGTGCGGATTGGGAACTTCACACACACCATTGAATTGCTTCGCAGATTTGTGCAGGTTTCCTCACGATGTTTTCCTTCACCGCAAAGCTCGTGGTAAATTTCAAATGTAATTCCGCACATGAATTTCGAAAAACTCAGAGGACCCTCTGCTTGAGAAGCGATAGGTCAAACCACTAGGCCACCACGGCTTTTTTCAGTATTAATAGTATTATATTATGTACTCTCATTAACCATGAACAATTTAGAGGTATCCATTGCAAACATATGACATTGTAGTACCTATTTACCTTTACTTTTAATAGATGAAAGCAATAAAATAATGTCTGGGAAAACTGTTACTTAAATATGTATGTAACATTTTACGTCATTCAGTTTCTATTTAGGTACTTTTTGACACTTTTTTTATTTTTGATAAAAAGAACAAAAGCAAAAAAAACGTGAAATAATGAAGTACCTATCAGACTCAGTATTATTCCTCAATACGACATTAATCTATCATTTATTTCTAACGACAAGTAGAGCACTTTTTGGAAGTAAAGTTATCAATTATGTTGTTTCTGCAAATTTTTGTGGCTATTAGCAAGCACTAATTTATGATGAGACGCTTATGAAAGTGGTCTATGTAACAGCTGCCTCTTTTGACGTGACATGACATGCGGCGCGGCAGATGGTTGTGAAAGCGGCGCAGGCGCAGGTAAGGGATTCCAAGAACGCCGAATATAATCGCAATACGGAGAACTCGCTCTCTATGGCGCGGCCCGCAGCGCGCGAATCGAACACCTGCGTCCTGAATGTGCGATGTCAATGCCGATGGGGAATGATTTTCATCCAATTGTTCACTGAATACTGTTGCTTGTATAAGCACATGAGTGATTTTAAAGGACAAATAACGTCTGTTTTGCTGCGAAAAAAAAACAATGTAATTTGTTATTCTACCATCGCCCTTGGCTAAATAATAATACATAAACGTACAATAATGATCAGAGTTAGTGGATTAAAAACCATAATAAACGATCGTTGCTCTGAAAAAACTGTATCATTCAAAACGTGAAGGTTTATTGCGTGCCCCGATAAATTTTATTCTCGTAACTCATTATTGCTGTTCCTCTTACTGATAAGCAATCAATAGTACGTTCTCAGAAGCCTACATGATTAAAGCGATAGGAGAGGTGCGATGACTCCTACCTCCGTATACCTAATTGTTTTGAAGTTGCAACTACCTATGAATTACTAACCCAGCCTAACTAACTTAAGTAAGTAAAGTAAGTAATAATTAGTAAGTAAAAGCATAAGTACCAGCCTAACCCTAAGCTAGTAAGTAAGTAGTTAGTTACTTAGTCTTATTTTCAATCTGGTATCATTCATTATTAAAATTGTATTATTTGTATTATAATTACCGCCTACAACTCAATCTGACGTCTTAGGTACTTACTAACTTATTTCTCGGAATAATTCAATTACTTAATGTCTATTAAATTCGTAGAAAGTGAAATAATTTCTATTTTTATTATTAATATATCTTACTTGCTTGAAAGTCCACTAACGGATGGTTCAAGTAGCTATGTGGCCATAAGAATTATTTTAAACATATTAGGTATATATCTAATTAGATAAATAAATAAATGCTGAATGACCAATAAAATCGTGACAGTACATAGATCATTATAAAATAGGCACATATGAAAGCACGTTTTACTACGCTTTACTAAGAAACATAGCTACGGAGGAATAATATATACAATGCAAAATGGCAATGACTAGATAAAATGGTTAAATCATTGTTGGTAGGTGAATGGATTCTCGGAAAACAAACAGTGTAGGCATGCTAGCAGCAAGTTTCATTCGCAATTCGCATTGAAATGCCAGTTCGTTAGCAGACTGCATAGGCGGTAGTAGTATCACATCGCAGTTATCGCTCGGCACTGTCGGCGCGGTAGTGTAAAATATAGACTAGTGGCGCCGTCTGTTGATTTGACTCAGTTGTTAGCTGTCGCTCGACCACATCAGTTGTCTTGTTGGGTTGTTCAAGCGCGTTGTTTCTGAGATAGAAAAACTGGAACAAGATCTTTGTCTAACTAAACAATTTATTGTGTCATTCGAGATTATCATTCATTCACGCACGGCCAGTGCCCAACCCTATTTGTCAGTGTGACGTTTTGTTCGTGAATTTACTTTAATATTACATTTTATTTTGAAAGTTTACGTTGTTGTGATTTTTCGTGTAACTTTACGGAATAATTTTACTCAAGGAATATTATGGCAGTGAGTGCGAGTTACTGGAATTTGTGCTGTGTTTTTCTTTTGTGATAAACCGTGGCCTCTGAGGATACGAGTGGAGCACACGGTCGGCCGCCGTGTAGTGCACGACAAATGTGTTTGCTGGAAAAACGAGAGACTACCATTAGTCCTTTAAACATGACTCTAGCCGCGAGGTTATATCCGCAATGTAAGTTTTTATTTTAGGTTTTTCTTATAAATATACTATCTTAACGTTAACTTTAGATTTTTCTATCTGAAGTTATCATAATCTTTATGAAAGTTTGATTTGATTGGCGTCATATAGTTTCAATTGTGTATTAATGTAAATGGGTATCTAGTAAAAAATAATAATGGATTTCCAAGAACTCCAGTGTGGAAGTGTGGCTATTTTAGGAGTGAACATATAGCTGCAATGCTCTGTGTATAGCAGCTTGATGGAAATTTACATGTGGAGTTTTATCTCTCAACAGAGATATTTATATCTTGATAAGGAAAGACTTTTCTAAGGCTGCAGTAAATGTGGTTGTAAGCATTACTTCATAGCAATTGTCAGGATAAACTTGAACAATAATAATAGATGAGAAATATTACATTTGTAGTATATTCTCAGCATTATCTCTTTATTATTGCAACATTGCGCTATGCAAAATTAGAATTATTTATGAGACAGTATAGATAAGAAAGCTGGTTTGTTTTCACATCTTGTATGGTCTGTTTTTTAACCCGAGATACTAAAATGATGTTTCATGTGTTACCTGTTTTTTGCGTCTCATAAATAGTGATGTGCCGCAACCGGTTATCACCGAAAGATTTTGTAGGCACCTATGTTATATGTATAAAATATTAATATAAGGAACGGATCCGTGACATACTAACATGTACGGCACTTAGGACATTCTAGAAAAGGTAAAATGGGTCTAATAAAATGCGACTGTCTTGGAGATATTTCTACTTTTTATAAATGTTGATATTTAAGTTTCAATTTCATTCTAACT
Source organism: Choristoneura fumiferana (assembly GCF_025370935.1). Taxonomy (NCBI): domain Eukaryota; kingdom Metazoa; phylum Arthropoda; class Insecta; order Lepidoptera; family Tortricidae; genus Choristoneura; species Choristoneura fumiferana. Next base: position 6,293,524 of record NC_133477.1, read on the forward strand.
ACGATACCTCTCAATGCTTACCATAAAAACACACATACCATAACACGAGAAAACACACTGAACACATTCAATCACAATACTAGTAATGTAACAAATGTTGAATACGAAAAACATGAATGAATAGTTGTGTGATATCCGGAAATGTAAAACTCGAACTTCAGATGTTGCCATTCCACTGATGCCTATCTCATTTAATACACAAGTGAAAGGGACGGTGCAATATGAACTTCGTTTTTCCAGTTTTGCGTTGGCACTGAGTAATGAACAACCTGTGCTTCGATTTTATCACTTTATCGTAAAAGTGCATTTATATTTTCAAAATAGAAAGTAGAATATTGAATGCTTTAATGTTATTTTTGTTATCATAAAATATATGTTTTACCGATTTTTTACAATTATATAGGAAACCGAAATCAAAGAGCAGCACTGTTAATTTTATGCTGGCCACATTATTTTTACATTTGACATTTCAGACTGTCATTTTAGTATCTAGGTTTCACAAATAGACCATAAATTAATGTCTGCCAAGAATTTGTTTATCACTATCTTGCCGAAACTTGTGATTTTCAGGGGTAAAAGCCATCCTATGACCATCTTAGGGTCTCAATTTATCTCCATATGAAATTTCATCTAAATTGATTATTGGTTTATGCATGAAGAGTTTACAGACAGACAGACAGACAGAATTACATTCAGTTTATACTATTAGTAAGATGTATAGAAACCTGAAACCTGAAAAACATTATAACACAATAGTTTGCACATCATAGACACTTCTGCATGAGAATATTTATTTATTTCTTTTTAACTACTAACTTTTTCATAGTACAAAAGATAAATGCTGATCTTATATATCAGGATATTTTATGTGTGCTAGAGAACATTATGTAACTGATTGACACCTTGACCCATTGACATAGAAAACCTTATGGCGAGTATTTCTATATTGTATATTTAATCAATAGGCCGCTAAATGTGGCATTTTATAGTAACGGAATGAAGTATTGAGTAGTCATTTATCATAATGTTTTACTTATCTTTATCGGTTACCATAACTTCTTATATTTTAGTACATCTGCACCACAAAAGTTATCTGATTTAGTTTAGTGGCTAAAACTGATAAGAGTATACAATTTACATAATTTATGTTAGATAACGAAAGATATTATGTCACTTGTAGAAAATAAAAGAATCTGAAACATGATCTGCATTAAAGAGCTTCTAAAAACACATCCAATCCCAAACAACGATACCTAGCTAGTGTATAATGGTCTACATAATATTTCAAAGTCACACATAATTTCTTAATCACTTGAATCAACTCTTCTGATAACTGTTTGCTGTTTGATACTGCTTATTGAGTTGTCATTATCTTAGGAAACACTCAAATGAGTTGTCACATTTAAGCCTAACGCTCAAGTAGCTTCTTATTCTAGCTAAATGTGATTATTGTTATTCAACTATTTTCGGTAGTGATGATGCAACAGTTATTTTGTCATAACCGTGTTACTTCCATGAATTTTACATTGAGGCCAGTGAATTTGTAATAATATTGATTGTAGAATTATAATATAGTTTACTTATGTGTAGTGTACTGTTTTGCCTTGCCCATAATTTCACTAACTGTAACTTACCTTATCATTATTGATTTATTTGCAATGAAATTCATAAGAAATTGGAGTTATTAGTTATTTTTGCCCTATGCTCTCATGATTAGTATAACTAAGATAGTTTATCTCTCTTACATGCGAAAAACAAACTGTAAATATGATATGAAAACTTTAGCTAATGAGAGAAATTATCAATTGACTTCAGTTTTAACAAAATCTACAGTGGCATAACACCATCTTAGGTCTCAAGGCAAATTGTAGTGTACCTTTTGTGCTGCAGACCCAACTAATTCCAGGACCTGAGATTTTTGCTCGCCCTCATCATCATCATCATCATCTCAGTCTATATACGTCCAGGGCACAGGCCTCTCTCAGAAAAAAAAGTTTTTTCAAGTGCTCTCATTCTGATTGCCCCAAACTGCCACCCAATTATTACACCATATCTTATTCGCCGCCTACAGTTACACTAAACCCCTTCTCCCTCTTTCCAGATGCAAGCGAGGTGGCCGTGCCACTCAACAGTTGGCCCACGGGGGTCGCTTGCTGCCCCAACTGCCGGCACCAGCTGCGCGTGTCGCTGACCTGCAAGGGCCACGAGCAGCCCCCCCTCACGCCGCCCTTCACGATACAGCCCACCTATCTGCCCCAGGCCCCGTACGCCGCCCCCACGTCTCCCTTCCTGCCCTCCCAGTACAATGACGAGCTGAGACGGCTAGCGGACACGGTCAAAGCGCTACGGTTGTCCGGGTGGTACTATGGGAATTTGGATTGGCAAGTGAGTTCACTGACGTTATTATCAGCATTTTGTTACAAGCCTTTTAGTTAACCTAGAACTTAAATCCTGGAAGTTGTTTTAACCCACTTCCAGTGGGATTGATTTGAAATTAGATATTGTCACTACATCGAAAAAAATATTGTAATCAAATCAGCACATCAACAAAATTCACCTTTCAAATAATGCTCATAAAGTTCAATTAGAAAGCTTATTGATTTTGAGGTTTTTAAAAGTAGTGACGATATAGTTCTGACAGTGCAATGCAAGCACAGCCAGCAAAAAAGCTTGTACTAATAAATATTTTTTAACAAAACTTATTAAGGATACAATAAAAATTAATAACTTCATACACTATGTTGATAATCAATATAATTATAGTAGGTACAAAATTTGAATGTGAAGATTTAATCAATTGTTATTTTACCTCAAATGTATTATATTACATGAAGGTTTATGTAATAAAATACTAATATTTATTGTTTTCTTGTCATTGCAGGGTGCCCGATGCTTGCTTAAAGAGGCGAGCGTGGGAGCCTTCGTGATCCGAGACTCAGGAGACAGGAACTACATATTCTCACTGTCCGTACAGACAGAGCGGGGGCCCACGTCTGTCAGGCTACACTATGAATGTGGATACTTTAGGTAAGAAATTTCCTGCAGATTCTAAGCAATATTCAGCATCTTAATACTCCAGACCACAGAGCTAATAATAATAATGAAGAAAAAAATCAAGTTATTGCTCAAGAAAATGGATTGTGTAGATAGTGGTTCGAAACGGATTAGAGAAGACATAGGTTGTGGAAGGAGCTACAATCGGCATCACAAACTACCTTTTATTATTCATTCTGTAACTCCAGATACTGCTGCAAAGGTGTTATAGCAAAATTTTCCTCCATTCATAAGATTCAGAGAATTCTGTTGGGAGTCACGATTTAATTCATATTTTGGCTGAGAGCAGTACATAATACACTTTCCAAGTAAAGCCGCGGGAAATCCGTTAATTATTGTCTAATAAGCATCCCTTGCAAAAAAAAATACTTCAATATATAAAACTATTACTGTATAAATTGCGGTATGTCAAAACCACAGGGTGTCACAGCTTGCTTTTAAAATAAAGACCTTTAGAAAAATACAAATTGACACGGATACTGTGAAATGTTTACGCAATTTGTGTTGACTGAGGTGCCATCTTAATTACATCATTATTTCCTTGTGATAAATGAACATGGAAATGTTTACTTTTGTTTCCTTATTATTGAATGATGGTGCATTTCATTCTGTACATTAAATAAAAACAGTTTCGTGAAAATACAGGATTTCATTACAAATAGCAATGCTGTTCCTCCTGTGCCATGTCTTGAATATTAGTTGCAATTTATTTGAATCAAATTACACATACTTATTACTGTAAATTAGTCCGCTAGCGGCGCCTGCGGCTTTGCTCACGTGAAAAATAAGATCCGGCGTTTCGCGAATTTGGTGTAGTGGAGTAGTTAAATTTTCAGATTTCACTTATGCAAATCCTGATCCCGTGGGAATACCGGAAAAGAAGTGGCCTTTAGCGTGAACGAGTAAAAAACACGCAAACATTCGCATTATAAAATGAGTAGGATATTAGCTTAGGATATTATTAGTCCATGGTACTAATGTTTTTCTTTTTTGGTTTCAGGTTAGACTGTGAAAAACGTCTAGCGAAGTACGTGCCTCGTTTCCGGTGTGTGGTGGATTTGGTACAACACTACATGCGCGTGGGCAAAAAGAACGTTGCTGGCACCGTCTGGGTCGACCAAGAGGGCTGTCCCCACTCCCCTGTTCTCCTCAAATCCCCCTTCAAAAAATCTCCTCCCTCCCTCCTCCACGCGGCCAGACTAGCCGTCCACAAAGCCCTAGATTCGAACCCCCTAACGCCTAAACTATGGAGCGCTCCCAAACACAGGCTCCTTCCCCTCCCACCCACACTCATAGACTATCTCGGCGAATACCCCTATTCAATCTAACACTCGAATTATATTTTACTAATATTTATTTAGCCCAATCGCGTCCCGACGCCTAGTGAAGATATAGCTGTAATAACCTTATAGATATCAGTTTCCTATAGAATAGGCAGGCGATATCCGCGTACGTGTACGTGACGTCACTATTAACTAGCACAGGTTGCTATAAAGGGCAGGATCCTTTTATAATTACCGAAAATATTATTTATAATAATTAACGTGTATTTTAACATAAGTGTGAATTTGGGACTCAACTATGGTATTTAGTGAAATTAATGCAGATTATTTTTAAAAAGCCAATTCTATGTTTGTATATAAAGTTTATTTTGAGAAAAAATGCAAGACTGATTTCCCGAGCATGTATAATTAAATTGACGAACTTGTTTATACCGATCTACTGTCGCCATGGCATGTTTGCTCTTAGATTACATTGTTATGATACATACATACATAAATACTAACTGTTCCCTAATGCCTATCTTGTCCATTTGAAGTAAGAAATCATCACACTATTTTATTAGAGAGCTATTTAACTTATTTATTATTCGGTTAAGAATTAGTTTTATTTACTGAAGCTTAAATTCTGTTCCTATTAAGACTTAAAATTCAGTTGGTATATGTATTATCTGTCATTTATTCTGTCCCTGGCACAACTTGATAATGTGAATGCCATTAGTGTTATGTTACTTACCAAGTGCCATTAAACACTTCACAACATAATAAAAAATTCACCCGCAAGGATATTTGAGTATGAAAGTATTTTTTGAGGCTGAATATGTAAATAGTTCGATTTGTTTTGTTTTCTATTTATTTCTTAATTAAGTCTAGCTTAGTAGAATAATAATGGTAGTGCGTCATGTGATGGCGCACGTTTTGAGGCGTTCACCGCCGCGTCACGACAACGTGTCGTGACGGCGGATGTGGTAGAGCCAGAGGCGGGTGACTAGTGACATTGTCTAATATAGAATAGAAACGTGTACCTTAAATAATCTCAATTAGTTTAATTTTTAGGATTCACCAATCATTTTAAGTTCAAACTCACTTGTGAAAAGTCGAGAGAATATTCTGTACTCTTAAAGTTTTTATAAAAATTATAAAAAAGTGAATTTGTTGGCCTTATATGAATGGTATTGAAGTATGCTTGTGCGCTCTGGGTTGGGTGTTGTTTGGTTTCGAAATAACTTTATTTCTTTAAATTCATCCCAGCCTATATACGTCCCACTGCTGGGCACAGGCCTCCTCTCAGAACAAGAGGGCTTGGGCCATAGTTCCCACGCGGGCCCAGTGCGGATTGGGAACTTCACACGCACCATTGAATTTAAATTATTACAAGTTAATTTGTGCGGAACCTTACTAATTTACAACATGACTGTTATGTAATATTGTACATTTTCATTGTTATGTTTGCTAGTTTTCTAAGAATTTCTTGAAAGAAAAGTAAGCGTTGTTTTAGTTTTTTTATTCAGAAGTCTGCAGTATTAATTACATTTTCGAAGCCAAACTGCCACTCCTTTGGTACGCTATCATTCCGACTGCCTGAAACGCACATCTGCGTCCAACCATATCCCTACAGTATTTCAACGTTGAAAGCAACGCAGCATAAATAAATGTGTACGCGACCGGCGCTATATAGGTTCGTTTTATCCAGAAACTATTCACTTATTTTGAAGTTATTTTTGTACCTTTTGTAAGGAGAAAGCACCAATTGTGTAACATAAGTGTGACATAATAGAAAAGAAACGTGTGTATGTTTGTGTAGACTAATGTATAAAAAACCTGCAAATAATTTATAAACAGAAACGAAATATACATTCTTACTTAATTTTTTGCATTTTATTGGTTTATTACCTCCACTGACAGTGTTTTTGTAGGTATAACTTTGGGTATATTTCGATCTAAACAGAATCACACATTTTTGAGAATAGGTACAGCAATCCATCTATTTTAACTATTATACATCACGCACGGGGATTATCACGCTAATAACGAGTAATAATAGCTCAACGTTTCAACCACATTGCAGTGGTTGTCGTCAGTAGGTAGACTGCAGGCAGTGTACGGCGAGTGTAGTGTTTATTTACCAGCGCGGCGCGAGTTCTCTGTTCACATTATTCCAGTGGAATGACGTTGCGGCGCCGTGTTAACTAGCTACAATAATAGATCGAACCAGCAGCGCAGTGTCATTCTATTGGAATACTTATTAATGCTGTTTCGTCGGATTTTCAACAACAAAAATTCTTCCTTTCTGTTAAATACTGGTTTACTGCATGATAGATTTAATTATATATAGGCATGAAGGGCTATCGTTTTTTGTCTCACTAGATGGCGCACTGTGCGCTGAGGCTTTTAGTGTGGCTTTCAGAGTCTGTTATTACGGGCGTAAAACAAAATTTAGATTAAAATCATATTTAAAACACCTTAAAA
>NC_133477.1:6301582-6328043 GCF_025370935.1 Choristoneura fumiferana
AAAAAGTAGCGGCAAAAGATGGCTTCTTGCAGGAATGATCTTGGTCTTGGAAGCTGATTCCTTAATCATTTAGTAGCAGTCGTGGCAGTGGTACAAATAAAAGAAATTGGAATGAAAAAAAAAAAAAAACTGTTTTTGCCGAAATTGAAGAGGTTTTTTATTTCCAGCGGTAAAGCTCAACACTTTCAGCTTTAGCGCTATATGTTACGTGACCAGATTTGACACTGGAAACGAGCGACAAGCGGTCGCATGTAAGGTCACCCTTATCATTATAATGATAGGTGTATAGTGTATGACACACAGATTTACATGAACTTTCTCCAAAAGCATAAATTCATTTATTGCCCGTGTGGAACGAGAGAGAGTGATAAAACGATGATTGATTATTTACTTAGTCAAGTCACGTCACAATGAAAAACACATCAACGTAAGCAATTTCAGTGCTTTTAGTTAAACTTGTGGTTGTTAATTTTCACTTTAGTTTATTTCAACCAACGGGTGCCGAATTGTTAATTAAGTTTGATAATTAAATCAGTTACGATTTCCAATTCATTGCAAGCCAAATGGCTCTTAAAGGAATTAAAGTTGTAGAAATGTTAGGGCTTGCTCCTGGCCCCCTGTGTGGTACAATACTAGCAGACTTTGGAGCTTCAGTAACAGTGGTTCAAAAGGTAAGAGCAAAAATACCGTTTTCTAAATATAGTTCAAGTCCTCACTTATTGAACCAAATTAAATTTATTAAATACTTTTTTGGTTTCCAATTCTTTAATTTGCACTTATAATTATCATTTTATAACTACATTTTTCCAAAATGTTTATTCTCCCATTCATAACCATTCATTTAGACTAATAACATTGATATTATCACCTTTTTGACTGGGCCATTTGTAAAATTTTAATGTTTTGAGGTCTGTTTGAGGTATTTTTATTTATTTAATTTATTTTTGTAAATATAAATCTGCAAATATCGTAACTAAATAAGGATCAATTACTGTAATAAGGTTTTGTTGTGCTTTTTGTGGGGAGTTATTAAGTTGCACCTACAGATTTGATTGATTTTTTATAAATTTCAGATACTACAGTCCCCGTTTGATGTCATGTCCAATGGCAAAAGAATGCTCTCAGTGGATTTAAAGTCTAAGGAAGGAGTTTATATAATAAGAAAACTATGTTCATCGTCAGACATCCTTTTGGACACATTTAGACCTGGGGTGATGGAAAAATTAGGGCTAGGGCCAGAAATACTCCTAAGAGAAAATTCTGGTTTAATATATGCAAGACTTTCAGGTTATGGACAAACTGGATTCTATAAAAGTAAAGCTGGGCATGACATAAATTATGTTGCTATGTCTGGTATTCTCTCTGCATTAAGTAATCAAGGGGCACCACCATCTCCACCTGTTAATTTAATAGCTGATTTTGCAGGAGGAAGTTTTATGTGTGCTCTTGGAATCCTGCTTGCGCTCTATGAGAGAACTAAGTCTGGCAAAGGGCAAATAGTGGATGCTAGTATGACAGAAGGAGCAGCTTATTTGCAACATGGTTATACAAAAGTAGAAAGCTGCCAGTGTGGTCAGGAGAACCAGGACAAATGCCTTAGATGGCGGTTTACCAAGTTACGCAACTTATGAAACTAAGGATGGTAAATTCATGGCAGTTGGTGCATTAGAACCTCAATTTTATAACAATTTTCTAATTGCTCTACAATTGTCTGAAGATGACTGTCCACAAGTTGGTAATAAGGAACACAGCAAAAACATTTTGCAAAACATATTCCTTACTAAAACACAGGAAGAGTGGTGTCAGGTGTTTGACAATGCAGATGCTTGTGTGACACCTGTTGTTGAAATGGACAAAGTTGATGAGCATGAATTGCATGCATCTAGAAAGACATTTTACAGGGACTGTGAGAATGGTATAGTGCCAGAGCCAGCTCCCAGGCTGTCAGCCACCCCTGGAGTATCTACTGGGCGTCAGCCTATGCCGCAGTTTGGACAACACACAGTAGAAATTTTAAAAGAGCTGGGGTATGACAAAAATGAGATTGAACATTTAATACAGAAAGGTTATGTTTATGCATTGGAGAAATCAAGACTTTAATTAGATTTAGAACTTTATTACACTAGCTTTGTTATTAATTCTTTAATGTTAAAATAATCATATCTATAATTTATTTTTAAACAATTATTTACAATCAAGGGATGGTTATCAAATAAATCAATGACTTTTTGTAACTTTTTTAAATCAAACAAAACGTGATTTTTACCTAATGTGTACTTATTAAATAAAATTGGATTTTCTCCATATAATTGACCAAGTCTCTTTTTAGCTATGTACAATATAAAATTAATGCAATGTTCAAAGTCCATACCAAACATAGACTTCAGAATCAATTGACATTGGTCCACAAACTCTGGAGTGTCCTTGAATTCCTCAATCTCATGTTCAACACTTTTTAAAGATTTTTCTAAAGCTTTCCAAACTTCTTCTATATTGCAAGCATTTACCCAGTTGTGGTTTATAGAAATGGTGTCAAGCTCATTGGTTACTTGATGATGCCAGCCTGAAGGCACAAATATAGCATCACCTTTTTCTTGTATGATTTCAAAATATCTAACATTCTTATATTTATCATATTCAAATAAAAGTGGTAAATTTCCCAATGGATCCTTAAATTTCTCTTCCTCTCCAGGAGGAAATAAAGTCCATTTTTTTCTTCCTATTACATTTACTGACCAGCTGAAGGAATTGTACACATCTACATGTAATGGTGTCCTGTAAAAAAAGGAACAAATTACTTTTTTGCCTATATACTTGGTTTGGATAGGTATTTAACTAAATGTAAACAAACTTCAGCTGCCAGATTTGGTACATTCAAGGATTAAAAACATTGTACTTATCTATCATTTTTAATACAACTAGATTAGTGTATTCCAATACAGAAATGTAAATGTTCTAATAAAATCAGAGTTCAATGGGGGAATTTCAATATTTAAGACACCAATTGATGTTGTTTTGTTTACCTTTAGTTAAATACCTATCCAAACAAAGTAGGTATAGTGCATGCACAATTTGGAATGTACCTACTTTCTCAGGAGAAATACATACCACGAATCTTTGGGTCCTATGTAAACAAACATAAAGTCGTCTTCGTTATGGTCTTGGGCATATTCATTCAACCAATCTGAGCCAAAGATGGATGGCACCTCATAGAAATTGTCATTCGGACGAAGTTTCTTTAAATGCCAATCCTTCAAATAAAGAAGAGTATCCCTCTCCTCAGATTCTAAATATTTCATAAAGTCAATAACAGTTAAAATTTGTTTTGTTTGTGCATTGTAGACGATCTTGTCGCAATCCGCGACAGGAGCCTCCAGCTGGCTAAAATTATTCATAAAGTAGTCGCAGTCAATTGAATCACTTTTCATCCATTTAGTGGAGCATTCCCAATGTGAACTTGTGTTTCTTATAACACATGGCAAGTTCTTATACAGAAAATCTTCATAAAACTTTTCGTATTCAATGTCTTTTACAATTTGAATATCGCAATCAGCATAATCGTAAATTGAAGTACTACTAAGACAGTCATTTATTTCTATTTCCTTAAATCGCTTGCCATTATATTCAAAACGTCCCAATCTGTGATTTAAAAATAAATTGAATGAAATCCCACGCAAAATTACAAAATATTTCCAGATTCAATTTTTTTTACTCGGTTGACTTGACAGTTTGATAGTGTGTGAGCCAAGTGTGAGCTGAGCATACATAGGGCCAGCAGGGCTACTACGAAACTAGAAACTCGAAGTTCGTGTCGTGCGGTCCCTCTCGCTCTCTCGTAAGTAAATAGTAGTAGTGTCAGAGGGACCGCGCGACACGATCTTCGAGTTCAAGTTTCGTAGTAGCCCTGCAGTGTACATGTACATGAATGAGGCGGGAAACTTTTTTTTTTTTAACGCCGTTAGAGTAACAGTAAAAAGCTTTACATTTTATAATCATGCTATAATCAATCATTTAATAATTTTAATGTTAACGTTCGTTGTTTGGAATCGTAATTATCTTTTGAATAAAAAAAATATAAATTTTATTTTCCATATTCATACCCACCTACTTGATTGATAATCATTCATTCGTTAGTACTCTATTCTTTTGCGCTGTCTGTGGCGTGTCATATCATATTTGTGATGGCGGTGCTAGCTTGGGGGCTTTGCTGCCTTGCTTATCGTACATTTACGATACAATACTTTCTGATACATTTCGAAGTTCTTATTACTGTTTTTTAAAGTTTTATTTTGTTTTGTCAATTTTCGTGTATAAATTATGATGTATTTCTTTGAGATTGCTGAAGTTTGCAAGATAACAATTCTTGGCGCTAACAAAACAATTAATGATTCCTGATGAAAAATGTGCTTACTAGAAACTTATTAGAGTAAGATAATTGTAAAATTTGGACAGAAAAAGACTTCATTTTCCAATAATTTATTAAATTTTGCTGTCAAACTTGAGTAAGCATCATGAATGATGTTCGTGACAAAGTTGTTGCCGGGTCTTCGGGTTGGGAGAATACAACACCGCGCAATGACTCGTCGCCTGAGACGCAGTCATCTCCGGGCGGCAGTAGCGAGACTCCGCAAACGCCCGGGGTGCCCGCGCCGCTGGCGCCGCACCTCGCAGCCGACCTGCACCCCGATCTCATTCAACAGGGCTGGCGCAAGTACTGGTCTAAGCGGGAAAATAGGCCATATTTTTGGAACAAACTTTCGGGCGAATCAATGTGGGAACTACCAGCAGTTAAACGGGATTTCGATCCTATTACAGATCCCCTTGGAATTTGTCATACTGGCCCTCCTAATGCTGGTAACATGACTCCGAGTGCTAGTAAGCGTCGTCCTTCCGAAGATAATGGCCCTCCTCCTAAAAAGTTTGTCCTGGCTGGTCCTTGGGACATAGAAGTACCAACTAATGTTGTTATATATGAACGGCCTCCAACTATCTGTCCACATCCACATCCTGAAATAGAAGGTTTCAGATTTACACTTGCAAATAAACTACGACAATGTTATCAGGAATTGTGTCATACCAGGGAGGGTATTGATGCTCCGAAAGACTCTTTTAATCGCTGGCTCATGGAACGTAAAGTAAATGACCAGGGAGGTTCTGATCCACTTTTACCCAGTCACTGCTTCCCTGAAATATCACGCTCCATGTATGAAGAAATCATGAATGATATTCCTATTAAATTAACTCATCCAAAATTCACTGGAGATGCTAGGAAACAGTTGTCTCGATATGCTGAAGCTGCTAAGAAAATGATTGAGTCCAGGAATGCATCTCCAGAAAGTCGTAAAGTTGTTAAATGGAATGCAGAGGATACATTCCAATGGCTGCGACGAACTGTTGGAGCCACCTATGATGACTTCCAAGACAGACTGGCTCATTTAAGAGTGAGTTTCTCTTCCTTTTACTTTGTTTTTTATTATTATAGCAACTTCGTTGCAGAATTCACTTGCCGCTATCCTGTGGAAACTGTGCAAAACTCCAGGATAAAAATAATTCAATGTCTCAGAGTTTTAAGTTAAAGCAGATGCCAAATTACCAAATCTGTTGAGCCGTTTTTGTATGGTGGAGTAACAAATACCAAAACTTTCACATTTATAATATTAGTTGATTTAATTAAATTTTTAGTATTGTATTTTTTAATATAAAATATAATAAACATGTTATTTACTGCATCAAGAAAGAGAGAGATTTTTCAGGTACATCAAAATTGGTATGTTTGAAATTTCTTTAATGATTTCTTAATTTCCCAATAGGGCAGTCCTAAGGGTCCTAAGCCGAAAGGCCCTATCTAAAAAAAAAAAAGGCTTTTCTTTGGCTTAGGAGGGCAGAATAATTATGTGTGTATAAAAATACACATAATACATAAGTGGCCACTTGCTGGAAAAATTGAATCTCAGTAGTTTCTAAATGTATGGAATTGTCAATCCTAAACAAGGTTTAATGACTGAATTGAGACTTAGGGCCTGTTTCGACACTCACTGAAAAAGTTTGTGACAGATATCTGTCATGCTGTCTCGGTTTTTTTGTCCGAATAAAAAGTTATATCAGTACCTGTAGGGATAAAAGAATGGTGTCAGGCCCTTTATTTTTATTTTTGTCAATAACTTTTTCAGAGGCAATGCCCCTCATTTGGCTGAAACAGTGAAGGCATCAGTAGAATATTTGCCTTAAAAGCATCCATCTCTCAGCCGAGTATGCTCCCAAGATACGGGAGAAACACAGTGCCCTGCTAAAAATGTTGGAATACAGGTAGCCTATGAAATTTTAGATGTTTAGTAGTGGCTTCCGATAAAAAGGTATTAGCTGCCTCTGCGGAGTTAAACTCCACACTAACACGAATTTCTACCTACTTTTTTGATACATTCGCGCTCTTTCTGACACGCAGTTTACCATCACTTGTCCAAATTTGATAGGATTAGGGTAGTACCAGCGGAGGGATCTGATTCTGACTTGGATACATGGACAAGGAAGGACCTCCGTCGTTTGACGTGTATTTACGTCCATTTTTTAGGTCCGGATGTTCGTAAAGGTGGGCTATGGAGTCGGAAGGAGCCCTGGTCCCCAACTTAGTTGGGGGCTGGGATCCATCCAGCACCAAGCCCTCCTTTTTGCCCCCAGTAGAGTTATTTCGGCGTCCATCGACACCTCCGATTGGCTGTCTTGCGACAAGTTCATCGGTGCGCCGATGGAAACTGGTTCCCTAAACAGAGGTATGTCTGGAGGTTTTGGGGATATGCGACATTGCGGGGTTAGCAGCGTACGAGTATTTGTTAAAACATTACTGAACGACAATACTGGTACAGTCACACAACAAAACACGTCAAAAAATAGCACTTGCACAAAAATGTAGGTCCGACACAAACACGTGCTTTAACCAAGGAATAAGTGGTCAGACCTTGCATTATTATCATTAACAGAAAAACAACATTGGCTGCTATTATTATTATGATATTTTTTATGGTAGAACAATTTTTGCCAGGTTAGCTAGTATAATGGAGATGACAAATTCAAGAATTTACAAATACCCTAATATAATGACAATAATTTTGAATTATTCACAGGTTATTTTCACCATTAATCAGCTCCCTAATTTTGATGCTGTTATCTGCATCATGGTCACGGTAGGGTAACGGGGTAGAGGTAATTACGGTCTAGATCCCGTAACAAAATATATCTAAGATACAACTACTATATACTACCTATGTTTAGAGTTTAACTTAATTTACATTTTTAACCGACTTCAAAAAAGAAGGAGGTTATCAATTCGGTTGCATTTTTTCTTTCATATGTAACTAATTCTTATGATAGCTACCAAGACGTTGGATTGATGTGTGTGTCAGAGATTGAATAATATTTTATAGCCTCTTAAGTATATAAATATTAGCTATACATATTTATCCGTGTAGGATTTTAGCAAATATTTTTTTTATTGCTATTGAGAAATAGAAGATTGTATTATTACAAAGGAGCAAAACAATATTTTACTTCTCATGATCGTTAAGTTCGTATTTATGAGTATGATGGATTATCTGTTGCCTTGCCTGCAACTCTGCGAAAAATTCGTCTATCCCGATCCGCGTAAATTCAAATTTTCCTAGATTTAAACTACCCTATGTCCTTCCTTGGGTTTCAAACTATCTCCATACCAAATTTCACCCCAATCGATTCAGAGGTTTTCAGCATTTATAATATTAGTAAGATGTATTTAAGCTGCATAAAATGCCTTGTTGTACTCTAGTCACTAGACGTCTAGTGCATAAAGTAAAATCTTCGCCTAAGACTAAGGCAAACAGGTGACAACAATCACGAACAATAAGTTCTTTTTTTAAGTTTATTGCTCTTTTTAGGCTGCGTTTCCACCAGAGATGTACTCTGATGTATGAGGGAGGTTGCATTGCGAGGAATGTGTTTGTCATGAATGAACCAATAAAACGCTTAACCTATCCTCCCTCAGCGCAGCAGCTCCAGTAGAATTGATTCATGACAAAAACACATTCCTCAGAACGCATCCTCTCTGGTGGAAACACAACCTAATTGACGTACAAATCACCTGAAGGTGATGAGTTGTCGGGCTTTGGTCCATTGGGCCGGGTACATGGTCACATGTCTCCAGGAGCTGGCGGCGCCGCTGCAGCAGGCGGCTCTGCGCAAGGTGTGGTGCTACCCGGTGCAGTGCGCGCTGCCGGCGCCGCGCGCGCCGCTCGTCGACCACTTCCTCGACCGCGACCAGGCGCTGCTGCGCTATCTCGGCGAGACGCAAGTCATCAACGCCGCCTATCTCCAGAAACTGGTACCTTACAACTGCTCAATCATTTACTCAGTTTAATAGCTAAGCATTTCAAGGGCGACACCGAAGGGATCAGGGAGGAGCAACTGCCCTAGAGGTTCTATCTGATTTTGACCTACCTACAATTTATACTTTTCCCATCATGCACATATCGCACTCTTAGATCAAAATAATCCACCATTCTAATTAGATAGATAGATAAAAACTTTATTTCCACAACACATACACGGCTTAGTAAATAACAAACAATTGTAAAGCAACATACAAAAAATTAACATGATGATTAATGACTTAATAACTAACATGCAACAGTTCCGAAAGTTAAATAAACATTGATTAATTTATCAAATCAAGAGAGCCATGTGATGATGTGGAGAATAGGCGCTGACTCAGCATGTACTGCGGCTATGGGTGGCACAGAGCTGATATTCTGTCAGAAACCTGAGATAGTGCCAACGTGCTTGAAGTTTAATTTTGCCACATGCCAACATTCAAATTTAAAAGAAAATTTTTCGAAAAAGAACACTAGATATTGGGAGAAGAATGAATAGAGAAGAATTAATAGAAAAGAATCTATGCGGAATGTCAAACCAAAAATTAAAATAGTGATAACTCACACACATTACTTTATTTATGAGCGAGGAAGGTTCAGGACGTTTGTATTTGACGCGTTAGCAGATGATTTTTATATTTGATGCGAAAAGTTGGTCTTGATTTAATATTTCTTAATTGAGTCTAAATCAAGCTAGGTGGGGTATTATTTTGAGTTGATAATACTCTTGACTGGTTACTGGATGACTTGATCTAGGAGTGCGGTATCGATATGCTATCTGGGCTCAATTGCATAATAAAATACAAGCTGATAATATTAGTGGATTTCAGTACAAAATCGCTAATACTATTTACTCGTACTTTGTTATACAATCAGGCACTGTTAAACAGTTTCACAGGAATGCCAGCGCTAGCTGGGATAGAGCGAGCGTTCAAGATGTTGAGATAGTGAGTGTCGCGGGGTGTTCGCAGGAATGTCTATACCGCTACAGCTGCTTCGACGACAAGAAGTTCGAGCAGTTCCTGTCGCGCGTGTGGTGCGTGCTGCGGCGGTACGCGGCGTGGGTGGGGGCGGGCGGCGAGGCGGCGCTGGCGCAGATGGCGCTGCCCGTGCCCGTGCTCGAGTGCCTGCAGCGCTGCTTCGGAGTCACCTTCGAGTGCTTCGCCAGCCCGCTCGACTGCTACTTCCGACAGTACTGCTCCGCCTTTGCCGATACGGACTCGTATTTTGGATCTCGGGGGTCAGTAAACATTTTTTTTTTCGTAGTTTTTTTTTCTTATTTTTGTCGAATAATCAAAGTTAAGACGTGGTGAACTAAAAGAATTTCCTTGCTCACCCGCGACCTTACGATAGCTAAGCTTATGCAAAATATGCGTGTTCATGCAGTTCCTCCACCTCCACACTGTAAGAACACACACAAACCCATCTATCACCACCACCACCATCCACCTCCTCATCTTCAGAGTAACACAACCATGCATGTTGTATGGTTGTGTTACTCTGAAGATGAGCTCTGGTTGAGTTCGAAACGCGTCAGTGTAGTGTGGTGGTGGTGATAGATAGGTTTGTGTGATTTGTGTGTGTTCTTACAGTGTGGGTTTTAGTACATTGATATGGACCTCCGCAAAGTAACGCCTCATTCAATGAATTATTTAAGACGTGGTGTTGTTACACAAAAGACAGGTGAGAGGTGTCATCCATTTAAATGCATGTTGTATCGATGATCCCGTGCTCAACGGTGGACGTCCCTGGAGTGACAATGTCAATTCCAATTGCAGGCCGTTCCTGGAGCTGCGGCCGGTGTCGGGGTCGCTGGTGGCGCACCCGCCGTACTGCGAGGAGCTGCTGGAGGCGGCGCTGCGGCACATGGAGCGGCTGCTGCAGGAGTCGGCCGAGCCGCTCAGCTTCGTGGTGGTGCTGCCCGAGTGGCCCGAGCGCCACGCCGGCGCGCTGCACAAGCTGCAGGCCAGCCACTTCAAGCGCAAGCAGGTCCGTGCCACAGCCCGCAACCCGCACCCTACTACATGTTTAATTAATATCGCTTTTTTTCTTTCTTATGAGAGGGAGGGAAAACAAGCATGCACTGAACTGATGGAACATGATCTCCACCGCTCATGAGTACCAACAACATTTGGTCTGTCGCCGCTCTTTAATGAAAGTATAAGCCCTTTTCTTGAAAGCCCCGATGTCAGGTTGTCTCGAAACACTGCTGACTGAAGTTGATTCCACAACTTAACACGTAGTACTTTACATGGCAGGAAGTGTGGAAGGAAACCTGCAGTGGTAGATATAGTCCTTCGGATTAAGAGTGATCATTTTTGACCAATGTTCGCGCTGCCGTCTGCCTAAAACTAAGGTCTTAAATTCACGCGACTGTGACTTTGTTGCGAACAAAAAAAGAACAACTACTTCGAGGTTAGCTATAGAGTTTCTTTATTTTTAATCAATTTCAAAAAACTAAGAGTTGTTGCTGACACAAGTGAAGTTCGAACTGGTAGAAAAATATTTTCATGGCTTTTTTGCAGTGGGTTAATTTTTTTTGTTCTAAAATTTTTCTTCAATGTTTTTATTGTTTTACAACTCGTTTCAGGTGGTGATTCCAGCCTTTGAACATGAATACCGCCACGGATTTCAGCACGTACTTCCAAAGTGAGATGATTTTAAATTCAAATAGTTTTCATCACACTTGCTCGTAAACAGTGTCGTAACATGCAGGCTACCTTGGTTGCAACCCCCCAAATAAAACCCTCGACCTTAATGTGCTTGTCATGAAACCCAAGGTCGGTCGCATGAGTCATTGCCCGAACTATACTGCATGGCGCGCCCACACGCATACGCGGCTCAGGCACATGCTGAGGGAGGGGGAGGGCGGCGCTGCCAAGAGCGCAGCCTAAGGTATCGCCACTATTTGGAAAAAATATATTTTTTCTTTTACACGGGCGGTACTAGAATTACGAACATCGACTCATCAATTAATTCTAATAGACTCTCGTTCGTAATTCCTTCTGTACCGCCTTTAAGACACAATGTACTATTCCTTATAGTACTTTTCGGATAGGATGGGTACAGTGACACACGTTATTAAGCAATTAAAGGGTTGTGACAATGTAAATTCGAATCGATTTATTGCGATTCTCGATTAAATATGCTAAGGGTGTGTAATCAATTTTATTAGTGATAGTTTATATTTTTAACTAGTTTTGCCTGTGGCTTCTCCCGCGTAGCAAGTGTTTTTGCTTGTCTTCCTGATCTCACAAACCATGCGGTCTTCTTTGGCACTATATCAAAAGTAACAATTCAAAACATTAAATAATACGAAACACTCGATACAAAGACGCATTTAAGGGCCTTCACTCTCGTACTAATGAGGGCTATTGTTTTTTGTCTTACTAGATGGCGCCACTGTTGCGTGAGGTTTTTAAGTGTGGCTTTCAAAGTCTGTTATTACGGGTGTGAAAACGAAGTTTGGATTAAAATAATATTTAATACACCTTAAAAACGTACCATAAAAATATCGAGCAACCACAGTCTTGCGTAGTCCCGTTTTGTTCGGAAAAAACGGAGGACAAAAGTTTTCGAAAGACAAAACTGTCTCAAAACAGACATTCATTGCCCCTTATCGCATAATTGCCATAATTAATTTCAGGTAATGCAAAATATTCACAAAATTATTCTAATTATAAAATAAACCCGCGTAGCTCACCCAAAAACTATGAGATTTGACATTTCGGAGACCTTACGCTACACTAGCGCCTCTAGCGGCGAATTCATACGCGATAGCCCTCATTGACAGATGATACGAGTCAAACGATTTGACAAGATTGTGGAAACGATTCGGTCGATAAGCAAAGTCAAGCTCTATTGAAATCGAGTTCCGTTTTACGCGATAAAAGTTGACAAGATTAAAATTTATCTTTTTAGTTTTAAAACATATGTATATTTTTAAGTGATTTTGTTTATTATTACGACATCTTTTAAGCTATAGAGATTTTTTTTTGTTCTTTCGGGATTCAAGTATTTTTTTTATAAATTATTGTCCTGTAACGTTCATGGCGTGGTGGAATGGAAAAAACGCAAGTGTCACCATACACATCCTATCCGAAAAGTACTATAATCGTATCGAGAAATAACCAAAGGTTGATTGATAGAGATCTCCTAAAGAGATAAGTTCGCTTTTGTTATGTATCTCAACGTTTGTCGATTGTATTTTTTTATGTATTTGTGTTTACAAACATATGTACATAAATACATAACTACCATTATGAAGTAAAAGGTGCTCGGCTCGATATTCGCGTGGTATTCGCCTACAATAGCCGCTTTCGTTCAAATTCAGAGACCTTCGAGTCCGAAACATGTGAAGCAGTCTCCTTAGTGAGAGACACGAGTATAACTCGTTTTAATTATAATAAGTAAACATTATGTGACTGCGCGCAGGAACGAGGTGTACTTCCGTTGGGGCGGTGGCACAGTGGTGGTGTGGCTGCAGAACGCGGCGGGGTTCGCGCGCTGGGGGCCCACGGAGGAGCGCGTAGAGGCGCTGCTGGACGCGTGGCGGCCGCGTGCCAAGCTGCGCTCGCCGCCGCCGCCGCCGCCGCCCGCCGCGCCCGCGCCCGCGCCCGCGCCCGCGCCCGCGCCCGCGCCCGCGCCCGCGCCACCCGCGCCCGCCGCGCCGTCCGTCGACGCGACCTCCCACCAGCCGCCACTCGCGCCTGACAAACGCTAACGCTCCGCGTCGCCCCGACCCGATGACGGTTTCTGAGACCCGAAATATCGCTAGATGCGTCAGAATCGCTAGGTCCGTTAATTTGGCGTTACGGTTTACGATTGGCTAATTGAGTCTATTTAACCGATGTCGAAATGTCAAACGGATCTAACGGTACTGGTGTCGATTAGCCCGTTATAGAAACCCTTGTTATCATATCCAGAAGAGAGACTAAAGATCATGACATTGAGCTCTTCACGATTTTACGATTTCATCTATCGGATCTGTCCACGGCCCCGCGCCACTAGAAGCCCGTATCGTGGATACGCGTTCGATGTTGTCCGAATGTAGCTAGTGGATTCGTGTAGGGTTGTAAAAATGTGTTCTCCTAGTTTATAAAAAGATGACTCATGCAGATGACAGGCGATAAAAATGAACGGCTATGCTATTTCGTCGGATAAAGGACGACAACATGGATGAGAAGCTATAATAATAACATTACATCTCTTCATTCACCAGTTTCCTCACATTTTTTGTTACATATTTGAAAGTGTTTTGGATACCGAAAACATAAGTTCATTTGTAATTCGTAATCGTAAGGTAACTCCGTCTACGAAATGGAAACACGATTAATTGTCAACTCCACCTTTTTCTAACTCGTGAGTGCGAAACTTGAAACTGTCGTTTGCTGTCGTCTTTTCTCTGAAGCTAGTTTTGTTTTGTCGTTGTTTTCTTAGCCAGATGATCTGCCTCTTGTAACTAGTCTACTTCTAAACCCACGGCTGCCTTGAGAACATATTAAACCAAAATGCGACTAAATGTATCAAATTAAGAGATGAATTATGAGATGAACGGCTTCAACTGAAAATAATTAATCATTTTAATTCTACATTAAGTAGATCTACAGGTTACAAGTATATGTGTTTTGTACATATAATACATTTTGTATCATATACGAGTGTATAAATATATTATTTAGTTGTAAGGATAATTTTGATTATCATTTTTTTTAATTATTTTAAGAGCCACATCTCTGTTGTATAGTTCGATAAAGATATTGTTTTGATTGTTCATCATTATATTTTTAAAAGAAAATGCGTTCTTTTCTTTTAATAAACTGGCCTTAAACTACGAAGTACAAAATTCGAACTTTGTGTCTTGCCGTCCCACTGACGCTTATACAGGGTGTTTGGTAGCTACGTGCAAAGCTTTAAGGGGGTTATAGCCGAGGTATTCTTGAACATTTTTAGCCATAAATGTCTTAGCCGAAATTTTATATATTTTTTAAAATTGAAAATTTAGAAATTTTAGGAAAATACCCAGTATTTCATAGTCGAATGAGCGTTAATTTGTAAACAAAATCTTTTATTTCGGATAGTTCAATGTGTATTGGACCAAATGAAATAATTTTTAAGTGTCTTTCTTGGCACAAAAACAATATGGAGGCATTCGAAATTACTAAAAATGTCTTAGGTTGGAACAGTCATTTTTGTCATGAAAAAAAAAACTAAGCCTTGAATTTCTTCTTAGCGAGTGCTCCCTGAGTTTGGTTTTTAGGGTTCTGTACCCAAAGGGTGCCAACGGGACCCTATTACTGAGACTCCGCTGTCTGTCTGTTTGTCGGTCCGTCCGTCTGTCAGGGGGGGTGTCTCTTAAGCCGTAAAAGTTAGACATTTGAAATTTTCACAGGTTACTGTGGCCGCTATAACAACAAATACTAAAAATAAAATAAAGTTACAAATTAAAGGGGGTCGGCATACAAGAAACGTATTTTTTTTAGCGTTTTTTGGTTGCTAGGCGTTATTAGCCGCTGCTAAGGCGACCGAGTCTACCTTTAAGTTTGCGATTTTAATGATGTTTTATAAAAGCTTCGATAATATAATACAGTGATTGTGTGAATGTGTGGTTTATTCGTTTTCTCAAACATGACATGAAATATTGACGTGTTACAAATAATAGGCTGAGAAGTATCGCGCTGCAGGCGCTGTGGCTCAGCTGCGTGCGCGCGGTCACTCTAGCGGCCTGCAAAGAGATTTCATACAACCTTGCAGGCCGCTGGCCGGCAATGCGACCGTCTTTTCTTTCAACGCGCGCTCTGCGACACGCACGCGGCCCACGCACAGCACCACCGCAGCACGCACAGCAGCACCGCCAGCAGCCAGCGCGACACGCGCGTACACAACAGGGCGACCAGACTAGCGTCCCGCCAGCTTCATTTCTTGTTTTTTTTTTTTTCATTTTATTTCATGTAATGTTTGAGAAAAGCACTATACAAGCCTCGACCGCAACCTGGGGTTGCCGGCCTCGCATCCCTATCCGTCTATATCTGCTTGGCCGGCAACCCCCTACTTCCCGGCCTCTACAGTAATGTACTATTTTGTGCAAAATTAATAATGTATATACTTTTTTTTGAGCCGCGCGGGCAAGGTTTCAGAAGCAAGCAGCCAGAACCAAAGAGGATGAGAATTCAAATTGTTTTTTATTCGAAATACTTGCACAAGTGTTTACATTTCGGCGATATTTTTAGAAGCTTTTCTTTAGCTTGCCCTGTTTGTTTATTTATTTATTGTTTCTTTGGGTCAAATCTTGGAAGCTAAATTTGACCCACTTCCAGTGGTCCGATCGACTTGAAATTTGGCATACTTATGTAAATTTGGTGACAATACAATAATCTGGTAGTTACATCTTGGTGGTCCTGCCAGGATCGTCTCTGCAGGAGGGAACTTCTCAATAGTTAATAGTGCCGACTTGAAAATTGGTACAGATATGTAGTTTAGATGACAATGCAAGTACAGTCAACATAAAGTACATTCGGCAAAAAAAGCTTGAATTAAAAATGAAATTTTGAACAAAAACTTATTACAATCATTATATTTATTTGCAGTGTAATGTAACTACGTTTGCTCGGGTGGAATCTTTCAACTCAAATTTGAAGTGGATATCTTTAACCGATTGAGCTGAAATTTTTCACGCATTTATAAATCCGATGACAATGCCATATTATTATAACATGGAGTTGATCTGATGATAAAGCTAGCAGATGACCATAGGAACTCTGTGATAAACGACACGACCGCAGCATGTTTGGACTCGTTTGATTCGTCTTGACGAGTACTTTGGTAACCAGGGGCATAAAGTACAGTCAGCAAAAAAATATATATTAGAAGAATTTTAAGAAAAACTTACTGAACTGTTTACGGAACCCTTCATGTAGGAGTCCGACTCGCACTTGACTTTTTTTTTTCTTTTTATCTCAGATTTAGCAAGCTATGTGAATGAGTAAAAAGAAAAGAAAGAACAATAAACAGGCATGTTTTGAAAAATGTTTGATAATTCAAGGATTTTTTTAAAAAAATTTTTAATGGCACAGAAAAATTACTGTTCCAACCTAAGACATTTTTAGTAATTTCGAATGCCTTCATTTTGTTTTTGTGGCAAGACAAACACTTAAAAATTATTTCATTTGGTCTAATAATAGGTACACATCAAACTATCCGAAATAAAAAGTTTTGATCTTTGGGGCAATATTGACTCGTGACTATCAAATTCTGGGTATTTTCCTTAAATTTCTAAATTTACAATTAAAAAAAAAACGGCTAAGACATAAATGGCTAAAAATGTTCAAAAATACCTCGGCTCTCACCCCCTTAAAGCTTATTGCATCTACTTAGCTACCAAACACCTGTATTATTCTACTAATTAAATGTGAAAGTTCGAGTGAGTGAGTATGTTTGTAACTCCTTCACGCTGAAACGGCTGGACGGATTTGAATGAAATTTGGTATGTAGATATAGGTTACTTTTTATCCTGATATTCCAACGGGATAGGGATAAAATCTCGAAAAAACAACCGCTGGGCTTAGAGTTATGAAATTTGTTATGTAGGTAGCTGGACGTCTGGAATAACACAGGCTACTTTTTATCCCGCTATTTCCATGGGATAGGGATAAAATCTTGAAATTTTGGACAGTTGTTCTTAACACAACCTTTCTCTATATTTCTCTATACTAATACTCTTTGACACAACCTCAATGAAGACGATATAAATTTTGTAAAAATCCCGGAATTTCAATTGTAACTACCAGATCGAATAGTTTATGCGTGCGTAGCCCCGGGTAAACTCTAGTTTTTTAATACGAGAATAATAGGGACGGTACGAAACGAACTTCGAATTTCGTAGTAGGCCCTCTGGTATAATTTAATACCTACACAACACGGAACCAAACTGATATTAGAGCGTAATTTTTTTGAGTTTTATGTGAGCTTGTAAGTCGCGTAAGTTTCATACAATATGTACCTACAACTCAATTAGAGTTGTCGACGTTGCCGTGTAACACAAACTGGTCTTTATAGTATAAAACCGAATGCAGCAGAAATTTTGCGACCGAAAATACGCGACTCACAACTCAAAAAATTACGCATACATTTCAGGGCCAGATTTTGTGCCGCTCAGTACCTATATAAATCGCAAATTTTTAACTTACTGAAAATAACTGACTTTGTCCGCGTGGACTTATTTATTTCCACCAGCAAAAAAACAGAGTTACTTTTCAAGACACTTGGCTGCAACCTTCTAAATAAAACCCAAGTACCTTTTTTTGCATATTACCCCTAAGAACGGAATAAGTTTGATGTCATTGTGTAGGTGGAGCGTGCAGCTCAGGAGGTACCCGGATACGGGGGGTGGCGGGGGCGTGCTGGTACTGCCCTCGAGCTGCACGCCAACAGTATTGCCAATTTTTACTCACAAATGTGATTAAAAATATATATACGCGTCGACTTGAGAACCTTCTCCGTTTTTTTTCGTCGGTATAATAAATTGCCCATTACCGCTGGCGCAGCTCGGGGGCAGCGCCAGCAAAGCGCCCCTCCCCCTACAACAGCGCGCCTGAGATGCATGTCGGTGGCGTGCAGCTCTGCGCGCACGCAGCAGCAGTAGGTACATAACATAAATCAAACAATAACGTCCTTAAGCGTCGTACACAAAAAAGGCCCGTAGGTTTTATTAGGTACTTAAGTGGGTTGCAACCAAGTTAGCCTGCATGTTACGTCACTGTTTACGAACAAGTGTGATGGATGAGAAACATTGTAAGTCAAACGGGTGGTACTATCGACTCATTCAAGTCCTCAGTCTTCGGCCTTCTAAAGCCGGCCACACACGCTAGGTTATAACCGATGGTTATGCCTGCACAGTCCATTTGTGCAGGCATAACTGACAGAACGTGTGTACACGACATGACTCCTTACCTGCGCAAGCAAAATTTGAAATATAATTTACATTACATGGCGGTATATGGACGCCTTTACACCGACGGCAGGCGCAGCCGCGGGACGGGTCGTGCGAAGGTCCGCGCTCGTCACCCGTCCTCACAAGCTTTGTAATAGCAGGGCTATTACAAAGCTCGAAGTCCGTGTGTCCGAAGACCAGAGGACAATACAGCCAGGGTCGCGTTCACGTGCCTCCGCTTGGGAGCAGGCCAAATACTGTTAGCATTAAAAAAATATAACTTAACCTCTCAAATGAGGAAGTTTTTTTTTTATTCTACTGGATGGCAAACGAGCAAGTGGGTCTCCTGATGGTAACACAATTACTTCCGTTGTTATTTTTTTTGTCGCAAAATCACTCATTGTTAGCAAATAAATTTGACTGGCTAGACCGGGTTACCCCAGGCCTAATATTTTACACTTTTATTTTATTATTCAAGAAGTAATGTGAAATGTAAGAAAAACGAAACAAATATAACAAAGCAAAAATCCCCAAAAATACTCCTAAAAAAAATACTATTTAATTCATATCTATGTCCGCGTAGAATTTGTTTATCGCTATCCCGCGGGAACTATACAATTTTTCGGGATAAAATCCTATGTCCTTCTCCGGGATCCAATCTATCTGTATACCCAATTTAATCTAAATCGGTTCAACGGTTTAGACATGATGAAGTAACAAACAAACAGACTTTCGCATTTATAATATTAGTGGGATTGTAACAATTAGGTACATATATTGTAACTTCATTTTACACATATGTCTCGTGGCAGTTGGCAGTGTATGATTTCGTGTAGAGTTGACAAAAAATGTATCCATTATTGGTTCTCCAAAAGTCGCAAGATAAATCATTTTTGTCGTCAAAACTTTTTTTTGGTCGCTAAGATTTAAGCAAAAGTCACATCTAGTCTAGGGGCAAAGTCAATAAATTGGTAACATTGATGTAGTACGAGAGTACGAGTTAAAAGCTTTCAGGGCACAGGTTACTAATATGTAGTTTCAGGGTTCAGGATTGTTAGGATATGAAATAAAATGAATTATTGGGGAAAAATGTATAATTCAGTGTTATGTCGCTAACAATATTGAAAGTGACGCCCTAAAATATAGGCGGATTTCTAAATGACTTAAAATCATTGTTGTCGTTATGCACATTTCTTTTATTTCATAGAGCAGAATCGTAGCTTTTGTTATTATTTACATAATATATTCTAACACAAATAGATTCTTATACAGTGAATAGGCTACGGTCTGTCCCAAAAATTTACTAGGGCTTGTACCTATCATACTCCAGCTTCAAACTTGTACACATCAACACTAATCTACTCAACGCTAGTTACTGTCACAATCAGGGACAATGATTAAAAATAACAAAAGAATCACTGGCACTTGTCAAGTACTTATAACATTAACGTTACATTTCTGCGTGCGGCTGTTAGTATAATATGAATATTGGTTCGATTTAACTACAATTTAGTAGTGCTAGTTTCTGAAGAGCCACTACGAAATTCGAAAATCGAAGTTCGTATCGTACCATCCCTCTCATTCTCGTATAAAATAATACTATAAACGTCAGCGGGACGGTACGTTACGAACGTTTTTGAATTTAGTAGTAGCCCCTCTGTCTGCTGTTCGCAGCTACTGCATTCCCTAATCAGATACTTAGGAAATGTTTCAGTCGTAGACAAAGCATATTTCCCTTTCTTACTAGTTTGCGATTAAGATAGAGTTAGACGTTTGATGTACGCGATGAACGCGCAGAATGCTAGTGTCGCTGACGCAATATTAATTAATATTCGCGTCGCGTTTTATTTGATGCTCCACTACTGATGCGGAAAATGCATTACAGGCAGTGAACGCGTAATATGAAAATGTTCACACAACATGGTCGCAGTTAAGATAATGATAAACTAAGTTACAAGGGCCAAGAAGGGAACACGAACAAATCTGGTATCTGGAGCTACAGAATGATCATTTACGTGATGTAAATACTATCCTACTCACGAAACACGAAACCTTTAATTTTGAAGCAAAAATGATCATAAATGTAATGGTGAAGATAAAAACAGAAAAAAAATTGAACTTAAAGCTATATTAAATCTTACTGTACAATTAAAAAAGATTGTTAATCTTACAGCACATTTAAAAAAGTCGTTAAGTTAGAATTGTGGATAACGCTAATTTCGAGGCTTAAATAATTAAAATGAGCGAATCGAAATGAGCGTTTTTCACAACACTACGTAAAGTTCATAGGCACTATAAAACGAATTTTTTGAAAACTAAATCTAATACTTTAACATTTCTACAACGCTCCACCTTTTTATTATTGTTACGTTCCACCGGTGCAACATTAGAAAATATATTAAGTGCGTTGATATAAATCTTCGAAAGTAATCAAATTACCTTTTTTAACTCACCCAGTGAAAAAATATTTTTTTAATTAATGTTAATATTAGGACAACTAAGTTTAACAACAATAGTATCGTTATTTCTTTAGAATCGTAGTCAAAAGGGTGCATTACTAAACATTAAAATGTAACATTACTGAAACCATTAATTATATTCTTCGTCTTCATCCATAGCAAAATCCACTCCCGAGTCGACAGCACAAACAGGACTGCAAGCAAAAACATAATAATTTATAGACAACTAGGACTACAAAAAGATGTCCACATTTTTTCATTTTAAGGGGCTGTTTTACCATCCATTGATTAGTGTTAACTGACGGTTAAATGTGATGCCATCTCTATTTGTTTTGTTCGAATAGACGGAGACGGCATCACATTTAACCGTCAGTAACACTAATCAATGGATGGTGAAACAGCCCCTAAATAATACAATGCTAAAATGGAAATGGGTCCATATTGCAATACCTTTGTAGTCAATCTATTCAACAAAACATGCCTCCCATCGGACAAGACTACCGATCCTCAGGCGTCCGTGGACCATGGGTTGGCTTAAACACAGCTCTAAGCTAACAAGTAACACCAGAAGTAGTGTAAAATAAAATGAAACAGAGGGGCTACTACGAAATACGAAGTTCGTATCATGCCATCCCTCTCACTCTCGTATTAAATAATATTAGCGTCAGCGGGACCACACACAATACAAGTAATCGTCGTCTACACACCGCTAAGCGTGCGCGGGTCGGGTCGTGTCCGCCGCGTGAGCCGCGCGGTTCGTTGTATTCACACAGAGAGCGGGTCGGACCCGCGACGGGCCCGCGGCGGCTATCAATGTTGCCAGTTTAGTGACTTACAGCCTTATTCATAAAAAGTTAGAGCCTCCTTGAAGGCTCCTTGAAGGCCCGATGCTAAAAAACATGATTCATAAACGTCTGTTAGCGCTAATCAGTCGATCAAGGCTCTGCTAAAGTTAGAGGACCGTAGACCCTCCTTTATCTCCCTGCTAAGTCACAAATGGCCGCCACAAGTTTGAACAGCTGACTTTGACAAGAGCAAAAAAACCATACCGAAGATATTTTAGTGAAGGTGAAGTTACGCAAAGATTAAAAAAAAACCAGGAAAAAATATTATCAGGAATTTGTATTTAAAAATCCTCTAAATTAGCAACAATAAATTAACAATAAATATGAAAAAAATAAGGATGAATTAACATAATTATGGCTTTTTTGCACAACATAAACATGCGGATCGGAAATGGCGGGAAAACAAACTTCTCGCTTTTTATTTTTTTTCCTGCTAATTTGCTGTCACTGCTGTCAATTTTTTTTTTTAATTATCGATTAGGCCATTTTTGTCTTTGATTTGTCAAGGTGGCCAACATAACACGTCTAATCAGTCTATCAGCGGCTCAACAACTAGCAGACTGCTAGCAAGCGTTTATGAATCAATACTTCTGACAACCGTCTAACAAGCTTAATCAGCTGCTAAGTAACAGACCGATCAAACCTCAATTAAGGATTTTTTATGAATAAGGCTGTTAGTCCCTAGAAGTGACGACTTTTGCTTAAATCATAGCGACCGCAAAAAAAGTTTTGACGACAGAAATGGTTTAGGTATCTGGCGACTTTTGGAGTACAAATTAAAACAGTTCTAGAACCAATAATAGATACGACATTTTTGTCAACTCGACACAGAATTATACAGTGCCGCGAGATATATGTGGAAAACGACAAACGCGCTGCGCACCAAGGTCAAACTTTATTTACTTACTTAATTAAATCCAATTTATGGAATGATGGGCGATGGATGAAATTTTTAAAAGTGGCTGATTTTTTTTATATACAGGAATAGCTTATACTAGTCAATGGAAAAATAACAGATTTTTCTGTAGTACCTACCAATTAATTAAAAAAATAAAATAAATAAATTTTATTCTCGCCTAAATGAACCAGCTACTGCGCATGAATACAGTTTTTAGGGTTCCGTAGCCAAAATGGAAAAAACGGAACCCTTATAGTTTCACCATGTCTGTCTGTCTGTCAGTCTATCTGTCCGTCCGCGGCTTTGCTCAGGGACTATCAATGCTTCAAAGCTGTAATTTTACATAGATATACTTATTATGAAAACTATCCCAACAAAATGGTAAAAATTAAAAAAAAAATTTTTTTGGGTACCTCCCATAGATAGTTTCTCATCCAACCCTATAGTGTAGGGTCTTTTAAATTAAAAGCATTAGGGGGTTACTAAGACGATTTTTCGATTCAGTATTTTTTTGCGAAATATTCAAATTTAAAGTAAACATTTTCATTAAAAACGAGTTTTAGGGGTTTTAACTTAAGCCTTAGGGATAAATATTTTTGAGAGTTGGTAACACTGCGCTCGGCTCGCGCTGTTTGTGACGACGGGCGACGGGCGCGGGCCCGCGCACGACCCGCGCCCGCGCCCGCGTTCTGTGTGAAGGCTTCCATATACCGTCATGCAAATACGCCCGTCGCGGGCCCGCGCACGACGCGCCCCGCTCTCTGTGTTGTGTTGCCCTTAAAGTGTACTACACGAGTGTGGCAGAATGTGCTCTCTCATGGAACCCTCGTTTTACTCATATACTCTTAAGAAATTTCGTGGAAAAGTACTGACATTAGATTTTTTAATAATTAAATTCTAATTTAAAAAAAATAGTGTAATTGATTGAACGCAAAAAATACAATTTCCATAGTTGCGGAACACCAAGGTTACTATTTTTGTTACTGCATCGCTGACATTGTTAAATCGATATTAAACTATACTCGTATACGTAACTAGCATTTGCTCGGGGCTTCGCCCGCGTTGAATTCGGCTATCACGCGCTGTTCCCCCGGGGACTGTACAATTGTCCAGAATAAAAAGTAGCCTATGTCACTCTCTGGCCCATAAACTATCTCTATGCCAAAAATCATGTCGCTCCGTTTCGACGTGAAAGACGGGCAAACATACAAACACACAAACAAACACACTTTCGCATTTATAATATTAGTATTAGATGTCTTAACTAATTATAGTTTTTAAAATGATAATGATTGGAAGTTTATATAAAAAAAAATACAAACATCCTTCAACTCCTTTCAAGTCGGTTAAAAATAGTTAAGATAAATTAGAAAATTACTTTCTTCCGTAAAACAGTTTGAAAATTACACATTCATACAAACTTGATTATTTACGTTACTTAATAGCTTAAACTATGTTCAAAATGATTACTAAAAAATAAAATAAAAGTAACTAATATAACAACACTATACTTAACTAGAAAAAAAAATGTAAAAGGATCCCCGCGGCATGGAGCCAAAGATGCTGGCAGCATGTAAAAATAGTTACTTGATTAATTATACAGCGTGTACTTTTGATACTACCTCAAACTGTAACTAGACGAAGATTTAAGTGCGCTGTGAACAGATATTAAAACAAATTTTTAATTTAGAAATAACTACCAGAGCGTAATTAATTTTTGAAATATTTTCGAGCAGCAATGTAATGCGTACAATAATTTGATACGAGAGAGAAGCGTTCTGTGACAGCCGTCACGTCAACAAGTGCGACGTTTTAAACAAAAACAAAGTATTATCACGTAGTGATACATTGCGTGCTAATTAATTTTGTAATGAAAATAATAAGTCTAATTTTTTTACTAAAACATAATAAAATGTGATAATTAGGGCCTTCGGTAACTACCCTTAAAGTTTGAGGTAGTATCAAAATTACACGCTGTATAATAAAAATAACCAACGTAAGTTGAAAGAGTTTAGCATAAGCTGATAGATTATCTTAGAACAGTTTTTTTTTCAGTGAGATAGAGTATGCTTATACATTTTATACATAAAATATAAGGTTACGTTGTTTGTATGTTTGTTTATCGTCATACTCTATCTCACTGAAAAAAAAAACTTGTTATTATTACATTGTTCAGAAAAGCTTTCGGATTTTTTTTTCTATTTCAATTTGGAACGCTAACACTAAAACCAGAGCAAAAACTTTGTTTTTAAAACTATTTCATCCCATTTTCCAACGTCATTGTACCGCAATTCATTTTACTAGTAGGGCCAGGAAGCAACAATGAGAAATAAAACCTATTTAATTCTCGCAGAAAACTAGACTAAGAGAATAAAATGCGTTACTTTAAGTTTTGCTCAGAGTTTCAGGGCAATAAACTCTTCGCAGTCAATTTAACGTCAGATATTTATTGCGCCCTTACGAGCACTTCAAATAGGTTTTCACTTTACGCAGCTGTACCGGTTCACCCACATATGCAGTGTTTAGGGGAAAACAATTCGAACGTATTTTAGTGGAAGAACCTTTAGTTCACAGAGCATTTGGGACTCTGAACGCATTGTACCTAAATGCATACACTCGAGGCAAGGCATAATTTTATCTGACCTTCTACTTTTTATACGGGTTGAGAAGTGTGTAATCATATCATTTGACATGACGTTTTTTATATGAAATAGAAGAGACGTACACCAGGGATAGGGTCGCACCTCCTGTGCTAGTATCGGCTCTCTTACTCTCCACATCATAACACGGCAGCAAATGCGCTACTTTTTGGTGGCAGGACTGACGAGTAAATGATGGTGGTCGCGATGTAAATGGGCTTTGCAGTTTTAAGCAGTTCGGGAACTAAATATTATTAGGTACGCATTTCCTACATTAACCGAAAGGAACAAGTTCGTTTTGCGCGATCCCGATAGTTCATCGATCTATTAGTTCACAAAGATATGTAAACTATTTGTATGATGGGAAAGCTACTGACGCGGTCTGACCGATTATGCATTGCAAAAGCCGAGTTTAGACTTACAAGAAAAATAGTTTCAGTTGCATTAAATTGTGGCGCTAGATTGACCACCACAAACTCGTTGGCTTTACGGCCTCGCAATGTATTGCAACATGTACGATTTTTCTTGCAAGTCTAAACTCGGATAAACGAGACAACTAGCAATACTCCTAGTTCTAGTAACCTAAGTGCGAATGAAGAGAAACATAGTATTTATTACAAACGTAACGCAACAACACACGTTGCCACCTCTACTACAGATCATTTCGTTTTTCTTGTGTTTACCGAAACGATTCCTTTTTATTCCCTGACCTCAAATCTCATTAGGAATCTAAAGGACTGAACGAGCGGAATAAAGCCTAAGTATTTCACAAGCTTTGGATTCATAAAATTTACTTGCAACATTGATGAGAAAGTAAATGAATTCGGTATTTTTTTAACGGTACCTAACTAAAGACAACGTAATATGTCTAGGAAGAATATATGTTAAGAGTCTAGACAAGAATATATGTTGTCGTATATTATGACGAACCAGTTTCTCATCTCAAGCTACCATATCAATCTCTCTCGGCTTTGGAATTCAAAGCGGCACGTGCAGTTTGTTACCACGCACACTGTATGGCGTGCCTACTACTACAAGTAGGTATGTAATACTCATATTACTCGTACATAATATACATAGTCTTTTTAACCCCCGACGCAAAAAAAGGGTGTTATAAGTTTGGCCGCTATGTGTGTCTGTCTGTCTGTCTGTGGCTCCGTAGCTCTTAAACGGGTGGACCGTGTAGCGATGGTTCTTAGACATGTTTCACCAAAATTGGTTCAGCCGTTTTTGAGATATTGAACTTTGATGTGACAAAGTCGGGGGTTTTCCAACTTTTTGTTGGTTAGGTTATTG
>NC_133477.1:6328331-6376976 GCF_025370935.1 Choristoneura fumiferana
CGGCAAGAAACTTAACGAGGTACTTATATTTTTTTTAAACAGATTTACAATATTATTAAATGATATGTATACATCACAAGTATTTAACACAACATTATTTTTAACACAGTAGGTTCGCTATTTGAAGGGATCGCTAATGCGGATCGGAATTATTTCCAAATATCCCTGTCCATGATATAATCATTAACTTTATAATACGCCTTTGATATTAATGTCTTCTTGACAATAGATCAGAAACAACAAGGAGAAACATTATATCTACCAAATTTCCTCTAAATCCGTTAAGCCGTTTCATCGTGAAAGAGTAAGAAATACACACAAACACTCACTCCCGAAGTTTTAAGTAAATAATAAAAAAAAAAACATTACCTCTCCCTGCAGTCGGCAAAATAGGTAAGTTTTTAATAATAGGTATATCAAGTCGTGAAGGTATTGGTTTGTGGTGACCAAGTCACAACTGAAACCTACGCAGACATTTTTTGCCGTGTTTTTTACGATATTTACGTTGGTATTTTAATTACTTACATGATGTTAATTATAATAATTTACCCAACAGCACTAAAATTAATAGTAAACAGTTACTTTATACTTTTTAAACATTTTCATTTCGTAGTTATTCGCACTTCATCTTCGCGCCAGTTACATCTCTCTGGTCTGTCTCAACTCTCACTCAACTCAAAGGCATTTTGCTTTGCTCTAATTTTCGCTCTATTCTATAATAATATGCTCTTCCAAATCTCTGGCTCTATGCTACGAAGTGCAAAAATCGAATTTCGTATGTTGCTGTCCCGCTGACACTTATGTCATTTAATACGCGAGTGAAAGAGGCGGTGCATTTTAGAGTTTCGTAGTAGCCCGCTGACTGAATCCAAATCCAAATCCAACCGCTTATTTCCACAGATAGCACAAAATGTACAGGTTAGACACATAAGACCATCCATAGATAGTAAAGCAAATCATTCACACGTGTAGTGATGTGGGGAATATTTAAAATACATAAATTATGTTATCTGTTATTTTATATGTTTTATTTACAAAATAAACAGTTATGTTCATACAAAGAACTATACAATTATTATTGGGTTGAAAGAAACATAACGCTAACTAAAGATTACCTAGGTACCTAACAACGTTTCTGTCCGTCGCCGTTCATAACAACGTCAAACTCAATTAGGTAC
The DNA here is from genome assembly GCF_025370935.1 of Choristoneura fumiferana. Classification (NCBI taxonomy): domain Eukaryota; kingdom Metazoa; phylum Arthropoda; class Insecta; order Lepidoptera; family Tortricidae; genus Choristoneura; species Choristoneura fumiferana. The sequence continues at coordinate 6,329,510 of NC_133477.1, forward strand.
TTATTGTCCATGTCAGTATTCATCATCATCATCATCATCCCAGCCTATATACGTCCCACTGCTGGGCACAGGCCTCCTCTCAGAACAAGAGGGCTTGGGCCATAGTTCCCACGCGGGCCTAGTGCGGATTGGGAACTTCACACACACCATTGAATTGCTTCGCAGATTTGTGCAGGTTTCCTCACGATGTTTTCCTTCACCGCAAAGCTCGTGGTAAATTTCAAATGTAATTCCGCACATGAATTTCGAAAAACTCAGAGGACCCTCTGCTTGAGAAGCGATAGGTCAAACCACTAGGCCACCACGGCTTTTTTCAGTATTAATAGTATTATATTATGTACTCTCATTAACCATGAACAATTTAGAGGTATCCATTGCAAAAATATGACATTGTAGTACCTATTTACCTTTACTTTTAATAGATTAAAGCAATAAAATAATGTCTGGGAAAACTGTTACTTAAATATGTATGTAACATTTTACGTCATTCAGTTTCTATTTAGGTAATTTTTGACAATTTTTTTATTTTTGATAAAAAGAACAAAAGCAAAAAAAACGTGAAATAATGAAGTACCTACCAGACTCAGTATTATTCCTCAATACGACATTAATCTATCATTTATTTCTAACGACAAGTAGAGCACTTTTTGGAAGTAAAGTTATCAATTATGTTGTTTCTGCAAATTTTTGTGGCTATTAGCAAGCACTAATTTATGATGAAACGCTTATGAAAGTGCTCTATGTAACAGCTGCCTCTTTTGACGTGACATGACATGCGGCGCGGCAGATGGTTGTGAAAGCGGCGCAGGCGCAGGTAAGGGATTCCAAGAACGCCGAATATAATCGCAATACGGAGAACTCGCTCTCTATGGCGCGGCCCGCAGCGCGCGAATCGAACACCTGCGTCCTGAATGTGCGATGTCAATGCCGATGGGGAATGATTTTCATCCAATTGTTCACTGAATACTGTTGCTTGTATAAGCACATGAGTGATTTTAAAGGACAAATAACGTCTGTTTTGCTGCGAAAAAAAAACAATGTAATTTGTTATTCTACCATCGCCCTTGGCTAAATAATAATACATAAACGTACAATAATGATCAGAGTTAGTGGATTAAAAACCATAATAAACGATCGTTGCTCTGAAAAAAACTGTATCATTCAAAACGTGAAGGTTTATTGCGTGCCCCGATAAATTTTATTCTCGTAACTCATTATTGCTGTTCCTCTTACTGATAAGCAATCAATAGTACGTTCTCAGAAGCCCACATGATTAAAGCGATAGGAGAGGTGCGATGACTCCTACCTCCGTATACCTAATTGGTTTGAAGTTGCAACTACCTATGAATTACTAACCCAGCCTAACTAACTTAAGTAAGTAAAGTAAGTAATAATTAGTAAGTAAAAGCATAAGTACCAGCCTAACCCTAAGCTAGTAAGTAAGTAGTTAGTTACTTAGTCTTATTTTCAATCTGGTGTCATTCATTATTAAAATTTTATTATTTATATTATAATTACCGGCTACAACTCAATCTGAGGTACTTAGGTACTTACTAACTTATTTCTCGGAATAATTCAATTACTTAATGTCTATTAAATTCGTAGAAAGTGAAATAATTTCTATTTTTATTATTAATATATCTTACTTGCTTGAAAGTCCACTAACGGATGGTTCAAGTAGCTATGTGGCCATAAGAATTATTTTAAACATATTAGGTATATATCTAATTAGATAAATAAATAAATGCTGAATGACCAATAAAATCGTGACAGTACATAGATCATTATAAAATAGGCACATATGAAAGCACGTTTTACTACGCTTTACTAAGAAACATAGCTACGGAGGAATAATATATACAATGCAAAATGGCAATGACTAGATAAAATGGTTAAATCATTGTTGGTAGGTGAATGGATTCTCGGAAAACAAACAGTGTAGGCATGCTAGCAGCAAGTTTCATTCGCAATTCGCATTGAAATGCCAGTTCGTTAGCAGACTGCATAGGCGGTAGTAGTATCACATCGCAGTTATCGCTCGGCACTGTCGGCGCGGCAGTGTAAAATATAGACTAGTGGCGCCGTCTGTTGACTTGACTCAGTTGTTAGCTGTCGCTCGACCACATCAGTTGTCTTGTTGGGTTGTTCAAGCGCGTTGTTTCTGAGATAGAAAAACTGGAACAAGATCTTTGTCTAAACAATTTATTGTGTCATTCGAGATTATCATTCATTCACGCACGGCCAGTGCCCAACCCTATTTGTCAGTGTGACGTTTTGTTCGTGAATTTACTTTAATATTACATTTTATTTTGAAAGTTTACGTTGTTGTGATTTTTCGTGTAACTTTACGGAATAATTTTACTCAAGGAATATTATGGCAGTGAGTGCGAGTTACTGGAATTTGTGCTGTGTTTTTCTTTTGTGATAAACCGTGGCCTCTGAGGATACGGGTGGAGCACACGGTCGGCCGCCGTGTAGTGCACGACAAATGTGTTTGCTGGAAAAACGAGAGACTACCATTAGTCCTTTAAACATGACTCTAGCCGCGAGGTTATATCCGCAATGTAAGTTTTTATTTTAGGTTTTTCTTATAAATATACTATCTTAACGTTAACTTTAGATTTTTCTATCTGAAGTTATCATAATCTTTATGAAAGTTTGATTTGATTGGCGTCATATAGTTTCAATTGTGTATTAATGTAAATGGGTATCTAGTAAAAAATAATAATGGATTTCCAAGAACTCCAGTGTGGAAGTGTGGCTATTTTAGGAGTGAACATATAGCTGCAATGCTCTGTGTATAGCAGCTTGATGGAAATTTACATGTGGAGTTTTATCTCTCAACAGAGATATTTATATCTTGATAAGGAAAGACAATGGCCTTTTCTAAGGCTGCAGTAAATGTGGTTGTAAGCATTACTTCATAGCAATTGTCAGGATAAACTTGAACAATAATAATAGATGAGAAATATTACATTTGTAGTATATTCTCAGCATTATCTCTTCATTATTGCAACATTGCGCTATGCAAAATTGGAATTATTTATGAGACAGTATAGATAAGAAAGCTGGTTTGTTTTCACATCTTGTATGGTCTGTTTTTTAATCCGAGATACTAAAATGATGTTTCATGTGTTACCTGTTTTTTGCGTCTCATAAATAGTGATGTGCCGCAACCGGTTATCACCGAAAGATTTTGTAGGTACCTATGTTATATGTATAAAATATTAATATAAGGAACGGATCCGTGACATACTAACATGTAGGGCACTTAGGACATTCTAGAAAAGGTAAAATGGGTCTAATAAAATGCGACTGTCTTGGAGATATTTCTACTTTTTATAAATGTTGATATTTAAGTTTCAATTTCATTCTAAGTACGATACCCCTCAATGCTTACCATAAAAACACACATACCATAACACGAGAAAACACACTGAACACATTCAATCACAATACTAGTAATGTAACAAATGTTGAATACGAAAAACATGAATGAATAGTTGTGTGATATCCGGAAATGTAAAACTCGAACTTCAGATGTTGCCATTCCACTGATGCCTATCTCATTTAATACACAAGTGAAAGGGACGGTGCAATATGAACTTCGTTTTTCCAGTTTTGCGTTGGCACTGAGTAATGAACAACCTATGCTTCGATTTTATCACTTTATCGTAAAAGTGCATTTATATTTTCAAAATAGAAAGTAGAATATTGAATGCTTTAATGTTATTTTTGTTATCATAAAATATATGTTTTACCGATTTTTTACTATTATATAGGAAACCGAAATCAAAGAGCAGCACTGTTAATTTTATGCTGGCCACATTATTTTTACATTTGACATTTCAGTATCTAGGTTTCACAAATAGACCATAAATTAATGTCTAGGTTTCACAAATAGACCATAAATTAATGTCTGCCAAGAATTTGTTTATCACTATCTTGCCGAAACTTATGTGATTTTCAGGGGTAAAAGCCATCCTATGACCATCTCAGGGTCTCAATTTATCTCCATATGAAATTTCATCTAAATTGATTATTGGTTTATGCATGAAGAGTTAACAGACAGACAGAATTACATTCAGTTTATACTATTAGTAAGATGTATAGAAACCTGAAACCTGAAAAACATTATAACACAATAGTTTGCACATCATAGACACTTCTGCATGAGAATATTTATTTATTTCTTTTTAACTACTAACTTTTTCATAGTACAAAAGATAAATGCTGATCTTATATATCAGGATATTTTATGTGTGCTAGAGAACATTATGTAACTGATTGAAACCTTGACCCATTGACATAGAAAACCTTATGGCTTTAATCAATAGGCCGCTAAATGTGGCATTTTATAGTAACGGAATGAAGTATTGAGTAGTCATTTATCATAATGTTTTACTTATCTTTATCGGTTACCATAACTTCTTATATTTTAGTACATCTGCACCACAAAAGTTATCTGATTTAGTTTAGTGGCTAAAACTGATAAGAGTATACAATTTACATAATTTATGTTAGATAACGAAAGATATTATGTCACTTGTAGAAAATAAAAGAATCTGAAACATGATCTGCATTAAAGAGCTTCTAAAAACACATCCAATCCCAAACAACGATACCTAGCTAGTGTATAATGGTCTACATAATATTTCAAAGTCACACATAATTTCTTAATCACTTGAATCAACTCTTCTGATAACTGTTTGCTGTTTGATACTGCTTATTGAGTTGTCATTATCTTAGGAAACACTCAAATGAGTTGTCACATTTAAGCCTAACGCTCAAGTAGCTTCTTATTCTAGCTAAATGTGATTATTGTTATTCAACTATTTTCGGTAGTGATGATGCAACAGTTATTTTGTCATAACCGTGTTACTTCCATGAATTTTACATTGAGGCCAGTGAATTTGTAATAATATTGATTGTAGAATTATAATATAGTTTACTTATGTGTAGTGTACTGTTTTGCCTTGCCCATAATTTCACTAACTGTAACTTACCTTATCATTATTGATTTATTTGCAATGAAATTCATAAGAAATTGGAGTTATTAGTTATTTTTGCCCTATGCTCTCATGATTAGTATAACTAAGATAGTTTATCTCTCTTACATGCGAAAAACAAACTGTAAATATGATATGAAAACTTTAGCTAATGAGAGAAATTATCAATTGACTTCAGTTTTAACAAAATCTACAGTGGCATAACACCATCTTAGGTCTCAAGGCATATTGTAGTGTACCTTTTGTGCTGCAGACCCAACTAAATCTAGGACCTGAGATTTTTGCTCGCCCTCATCATCATCATCATCATCTCAGTCTATATACGTCCAGGGCACAGGCCTCTCTCAGAAAAAAAGTTTTTTCAAGTGCTCTCATTCTGATTGCCCCAAACTGCCACCCAATTATTACACCATATCTTATTCGCCGCCTACAGTTACACTAAACCCCTTCTCCCTCTTTCCAGATGCAAGCGAGGTGGCCGTGCCACTCAACAGTTGGCCCACGGGGGTCGCTTGCTGCCCCAACTGCCGGCACCAGCTGCGCGTGTCGCTGACCTGCAAGGGCCACGAGCAGCCCCCCCTCACGCCGCCCTTCACGATACAGCCCACCTATCTGCCCCAGGCCCCGTACGCCGCCCCCACGTCTCCCTTCCTGCCCTCCCAGTACAATGACGAGCTGAGACGGCTAGCGGACACGGTCAAAGCGCTACGGTTGTCCGGGTGGTACTATGGGAATTTGGATTGGCAAGTGAGTTCACTGACGTTATTATCAGCATTTTGTTACAAGCCTTTTAGTTAACCTAGAACTTAAATCCTGGAAGTTGTTTTAACCCACTTCCAGTGGGATTGATTTGAAATTAGATATTGTCACTACATCGAAAAAAATATTGTAATCAAATCAGCACATCAACAAAATTCACCTTTCAAATAATGCTCATAAAGTTCAATTAGAAAGCTTATTGATTTTGAGGTTTTTAAAAGTAGTGACGATATAGTTATGACAGTGCAATGCAAGCACAGCCAGCAAAAAAAGCTTGTACTAATAAATATTTTTTAACAAAACTTATTAAGGATACAATAAAAATTAATAACTTCATACACTATGTTGATAATCAATATAATTATAGTAGGTACAAAATTTGAATGTGAAGATTTAATCAATTGTTATTTTACCTCAAATGTATTATATTACATGAAGGTTTATGTAATAAAATACTAATATTTATTGTTTTCTTGTCATTGCAGGGTGCCCGATGCTTGCTTAAAGAGGCGAGCGTGGGAGCCTTCGTGATCCGAGACTCAGGAGACAGGAACTACATATTCTCACTGTCCGTACAGACAGAGCGGGGGCCCACGTCTGTCAGGCTACACTATGAATGTGGATACTTTAGGTAAGAAATTTCCTGCAGATTCTAAGCAATATTCAGCATCTTAATACTCCAGACCACAGAGCTAATAATAATAATGAAGAAAAAAATCAAGTTATTGCTCAAGAAAATGGATTGTGTAGATAGTGGTTCGAAACGGATTAGAGAAGACATAGGTTGTGGAAGGAGCTACAATCGGCATCACAAACTACCTTTTATTATTCATTCTGTAACTCCAGATACTACTGCAAAGGTGTTAAAGCAAAATTTTCCTCCATTCATAAGATTCAGAGAATTCTGTTGGGAGTCACGATTTAATTCATATTTTGGCTGAGAGCAGTACATAATACACTTTCCAAGTAAAGCCGCGGGAAATCCGTTAATTATTGTCTAATAAGCATCCCTTGCAAAAAAAAATACTTCAATATATAAAACTATTACTGTATAAATTGCGGTATGTCAAAACCACAGGGTGTCACAGCTTGCTTTTAAAATAAAGACCTTTAGAAAAATACAAATTGACACGGATACTGTGAAATGTTTACGCAATTTGTGTTGACTGAGGTGCCATCTTAATTACATCATTATTTCCTTGTGATAAATGAACATGGAAATGTTTACTTTTGTTTCCTTATTATTGAATGATGGTGCATTTCATTCTGTACATTAAATAAAAACAGTTTCGTGAAAATACAGGATTTCATTACAAATAGCAATGCTGTTCCTCCTGTGCCATGTCTTGAATATTAGTTGCAATTTATTTGAATCAAATTACACATACTTATTACTGTAAATTAGTCCGCTAGCGGCGCCTGCGGCTTTGCTCACGTGAAAAATAAGATCCGGCGTTTCGCGAATTTGGTGTAGTGGAGTAGTTAAATTTTCAGATTTCACTTATGCAAATCCTGATCCCGTGGGAATACCGGGAAAAGAAGTGGCCTTTAGCGTGAACGAGTAAAAAACACGCAAACATTCGCATTATAAAATGAGTAGGATATTAGCTTAGGATATTATTAGTCCATGGTACTAATGTTTTTCTTTTTTGGTTTCAGGTTAGACTGTGAAAAACGTCTAGCGAAGTACGTGCCTCGTTTCCGGTGTGTGGTGGATTTGGTACAACACTACATGCGCGTGGGCAAAAAGAACGTTGCTGGCACCGTCTGGGTCGACCAAGAGGGCTGTCCCCACTCCCCTGTTCTCCTCAAATCCCCCTTCAAAAAATCTCCTCCCTCCCTCCTCCACGCGGCCAGACTAGCCGTCCACAAAGCCCTAGATTCGAACCCCCTAACGCCTAAACTATGGAGCGCTCCCAAACACAGGCTCCTTCCCCTCCCACCCACACTCATAGACTATCTCGGCGAATACCCCTATTCAATCTAACACTCGAATTATATTTTACTAATATTTATTTAGCCCAATCGCGTCCCGACGCCTAGTGAAGATATAGCTGTAATAACCTTATAGATATCAGTTTCCTATAGAATAGGCAGGCGATATCCGCGTACGTGTACGTGACGTCACTATTAACTAGCACAGGTTGCTATAAAGGGCAGGATCCTTTTATAATTACCGAAAATATTATTTATAATAATTAACGTGTATTTTAACATAAGTGTGAATTTGGGACTCAACTATGGTATTTAGTGAAATTAATGCAGATTATTTTTAAAAAGCCAATTCTATGTTTGTATATAAAGTTTATTTTGAGAAAAAATGCAAGACTGATTTCCCGAGCATGTATAATTAAATTGACGAACTTGTTTATACCGATCTACTGTCGCCATGGCATGTTTGCTCTTAGATTACATTGTTATGATACATACATACATAAATACTAACTGTTCCCTAATGCCTATCTTGTCCATTTGAAGTAAGAAATCATCACACTATTTTATTAGAGAGCTATTTAACTTATTTATTATTCGGTTAAGAATTAGTTTTATTTACTGAAGCTTAAATTCTGTTCCTATTAAGACTTAAAATTCAGTTGGTATATGTATTATCTGTCATTTATTGTCCCTGGCACAACTTGATAATGTGAATGCCATTAGTGTTATGTTACTTACCAAGTGCCATTAAACACTTCACAACATAATAAAAAATTCACCCGCAAGGATATTTGAGTATGAAAGTATTTTTGAGGCTGAATATGTAAATAGTTCGATTTGTTTTGTTTTCTATTTATTTCTTAATTAAGTCTAGCTTAGTAGAATAATAATGGTAGTGCGTCATGTGATGGCGCACGTTTTGAGGCGTTCACCGCCGCGTCACGACAACGTGTCGTGGCGGCGGATGTGGTAGAGCCAGAGGCGGGTGACTAGTGACATTGTCTAATATAGAATAGAAACGTGTACCTTAAATAATCTCAATTAGTTTAATTTTTAGGATTCACCAATCATTTTAAGTTCAAACTCACTTGTGAAAAGTCGAGAGAATATTCTGTACTCTTAAAAGTTTTTATAAAAATTATAAAAAAGTGAATTTGTTGGCCTTATATGAATGGTATTGAAGTATGCTTGTGCGCTCTGGGTTGGGTGTTGTTTGGTTTCGAAATAACTTTATTTCTTTAAATTCATCCCAGCCTATATACGTCCCACTGCTGGGCACAGGCCTCCTCTCAGAACAAGAGGGCTTGGGCCATAGTTCCCACGCGGGCCCAGTGCGGATTGGGAACTTCACACGCACCATTGAATTTAAATTATTACAAGTTAATTTGTGCGGAACCTTACTAATTTACAACATGACTGTTATGTAATATTGTACATTTTCATTGTTATGTTTGCTAGTTTTCTAAGAATTTATCTTGAAAGAAAAGTCAGCGTTGTTTTAGTTTTTTTATTCAGAAGTCTGCAGTATTAATTACATTTTCGAAGCCAAACTGCCACTCCTTTGGTACGCTATCATTCCGACTGCCTGAAACGCACATCTGCGTCCAACCATATCCCTACAGTATTTCAGCGTTGAAAGCAACGCAGCATAAATAAATGTGTACGCGACCGGCGCTATATAGGTTCGTTTTATCCAGAAACTATTCACTTATTTTGAAGTTATTTTTGTACCTTTTGTAAGGAGAAAGCACCAATTGTGTAACATAAGTGTGACATAATAGAAAAGAAACGTGTGTTTATGTTTGTGTAGACTAATGTATAAAAAACCTGCAAATAATTTATAAACAGAAACGAAATATACATTCTTACTTAATTTTTTGCATTTTATTGGTTTATTACCTCCACTGACAGTGTTTTTGTAGGTATAACTTTGGGTATATTTCGATCTAAACAGAATCACACATTTTTGAGAATAGGTACAGCAATCCATCTATTTTAACTATTATACATCACGCACGGGGATTATCACGCTAATAACGAGTAATAATAGCTCAACGTTTCAACCACATTGCAGTGGTTGTCGTCACGAGTAGGTAGACTGCAGGCAGTGTACGGCGAGTGTAGTGTTTGTTTACCAGCGCGGCGCGAGTTCTCTGTTCACATTATTCCAGTGGAATGACGTTGCGGCGCCGTGAATCCGTGATGTTAACTATTTTAGCTACAATAGATCGAACCAGCAGCGCATTGTCATTGTATTGGAATACAAAAATTCTTCCTTTCTGTTAAATACTGGTTTACTGCATGATAGATTTAATTATATATAGACAATTCCGACGAAACAAGAATACGACGAATCAGGAATGCGACGAAACAGGAATACGATGAATCAGGAACAATTAGTTTTACTGGAATAATGTGGACAGGGCCTTACCCGCACTGGCACTCGTGTCTCAAACTACCCGTACCTACTATCTATTCTACCGGAGCTTCGTAGGAAGCCCGTGTTGCTCTAAGATTCTATAAGTATATGGATTCGCAAATGCGGTTGCGAACAACACAAGTTTCCTTCTAATATCCAATAATTTCATATTTTTCCAATAAAACAATCAAATATTTTTAAATAGGTAACTTTTATTGATTCATGTTGACAACAAGGTAATGTTTGTTACTTAGGGCCGTAACGCCAGCTGTAAGTGCCAAAGGGTCGCCCGCAAGGTCCAATGCAGACGCCACTACAAGGTCCGGAAAATGGAGCAGGATAGGCATCTCCCGCCCACTGACCGCAGGCTGGAACTCCACACGAAGGCGTAGAACAACCAGGCATTTTTATAAAAGGAGCCGGAAAATTAGAAATTAATATTGCTTGAGTTCATTGATGGTTGACTGCTAATTTGGTTTTGTAATGAAAAAGCGTGAAAAAGTCATTGGAATAAGTAATCAAATCATGATTACCACGTTAATTTATCGTTACATGCCAGTTTTATTTTATTTAGATAAAGAAGTTCTTTATCCTCTTTTAAATCACGCAGAGCAGAACAACGAATGCCGTTCCACCTCTACGATTAAAAGTATTTTAGCTGTATGAATCGTAACTTCTTTGCCTTTCACCGTTTCTGACAGTTGCGCTGTCTGTCCTTCCTGTCACTGTGATAACTGTCTGTCATCTGCAGGGCTACTACTTAACTCGAAGTTCGTGTCGTGCGGTCCCTCTGACACTTATACTATTTAATACGAGAGCGAGAGGGACAGCACGACACGAACTTCGAGTTTCGTAGTAGCCCTGCTGATCGGTAGTAAGTAACGTCATTCAAGTAGTATTGATCCTTGTTATTTATTTATTCATCATTGGTTTGCTAAGAGTTATAAATATACTCTTCTAAATTTTTACAAATAAACAATGTGGGAAACCGGCTTAACCGAGTGAATGCGCCATGTCAGTAAATGGAAACAGCGGTAACTACGCACCGCTGAAGCAAATACTTACTGAATCTGACTCTGAAGACGAGCACAAACTGGACGAAGATGCTCATTCCAAAGCCCTCGGAAGTTGCAACAATCTGGATATCAATAGTGGTCTGCACTCGTCCAAAAACGTTAGCTTAAGCGATATGGACGACTTCAACACTAACGTTAACACAGTAGAGAGCACTATGGACAACATCAGCTTTCTGCAATCCGATGCTTCAAACAAAATGTCATTCGCGCGCCGTTGCGCCTTCATCGCTTCAATACTGGTCTGTATATTTACTGTTGTTGTATTCCTCTGGGGCATACCCTGTTCAGAAAATGGCAGCTGCACTAATGAATGGCAAGACAAAACAACTAGCTGGGAATTGCCTTATGAGGAAATAGAATTATCCGGCGCTATACAAGTGGTGGAGGGGGCCATACCTCACACAAAGAACTTGATATTTATCTACAGAGGCAATCACATGAGACAGCCGGACAAGCAAAACAATAAAACAATAAATGGTGTGCTGCTTATTGTTGGTAATTCTGGGAAAGTTGGCTGGTTCACAAGGGAGGAGAGAATCCCAACTGAAATCAACTGCCACCTCATTGATGTTAACAGAGATAAGCAGAAGGACTGCATTGTGTCAGGCTCGGAAGGCTTCCTGGCTGCTCTGAACCCTATTTCTGGAACATACTACTGGCACAAACATAAAGATGATAAAGACTTTGGTAGCATTGTAAAAATAGACTTTCCCATCATAATAAAGGATATGGATAAAGATAAGGTTAATGATCTTCTGACTGTGGCCACTGTAAACCAGCACCCCAATCATAATTCCTTACTGATTATTTCTGGAGCAACAGGGAATGTAATTGGTGAGCCAATGACCATTGATGACTGCTTGTCAGTCAAGCTTCTCACTGAATCTAATCTTGTCAACATTACTTATCTGTGCAAAAATGGTTCATCAGAAGCTTTCAGGTGGACATCTCACTCCGCATTGCATAGGAAGTTAGCAAAGCTAGATCAGACTGTGATCAGTCACGTGTTCCCTCAAAGTAATGGCACTAAGAAGAAGAACATGAGTTTAAAGAAAAGTATTGGTAACACAAGGGAGACATTCACCAATGGACCTGGAAAACTGATTGTTGATAATGCAGGTGAATGTCCAGATGAATGTAGAGTTAGCTTACGTCTTCTTCTTGGGAGGAATAACTCTACCAATATTAGCTGGGAGTACTCGGCCAACCATGTTTACGCAATGAGACCGAGCTCCTTTGCCTTTGCAAATTCAATCCGAGGCTTTGTAATAAAATTATGACAGTGGAACCGTGCACGCCTCGCTGAGGGTGCACTGAAGATTAAAGATGTTAGTTACAATGTGCAAAACCAGAGTCCAAAGAGCAATGACATATTTTATTACAGACCAATGATCAATGTTGCTTCAATCTCGTCATTTATAAAATATGATAATTTTACTGCTCATGACATCTCAGAGAGAATAGTGTTAGTGTCATTTGACAATTTACAAACACACAATGTCAATGTGAGTCAGACTGATATAGTTCAGCTGTGCGTGCGGGGTCCCATGGAGTCACAAACACCTCAGCCAGTGTGTCAACCAGACCTGTCATATCAGGAGAAGTCGCTGATGATCGCAGACTTGGATGGTGACCAGTCGCATGAGCTCATATCTTATCACAGCACCTTTGTTGCTCCTGAAACATATACGCCAAAGAAAGTCTACTCCGAGTCTTATGATAATTGGCATTTGACATCTGTGGTCAGAGTCATCCGTTTAGAGTCTGAATTGCCAAAGCTATTTGTTGCTAATAATGTGTAATTTGTTTTCTTAATATAAGCAGCAGAATTATCAAATGAGATGAAGTATAATGAAATTTTAAATCAAATTAAACATAGAAGAGATTACTAAAAACTATCAATATTATGAAATATGTATCTTTTTGTATTTTCCTAATAAATTTTGCTGTTGTTAGCTGTAGGAATATAAGTGATGTTTGGTCTGACTACTTCTACTATTTACCAGTGTTATAATATAATTTAATACAATAGGATTTTCTATGTGTTTTCCAGTACATTGACTTTACAATACAGTAGTCAACATAGTGTAATTGAGTGTATGACATAATTAGTACCACCAAGTGACCACCAAAATAAAAAGAATTCTAAAGTTTAGAATTTCTTGACCAATCCTTAGTTTATTTTATTTTTTTATATATTTTAAGCTATTTTATCTAGTCAGTTTTTGAATGATGTCGCTTGGTAACAATGTATAATATTTATCATTTCGACACCCATCGAATGACGCTATGATCTTGAAAATATCATAAAACTTTGAATCTTTTTTGTTAGTAACTCTTATTTTGATATTATTTATATAAACAAAAAACTAGTCATTCTCAGTCATGTCACGTTAATTTGATTGTCTGCAAATCATACAAAAATCATGAAATTAGTAAATCAGTTAAACTTCCCCGTTGCCACTTTTCATGAATATTTAATTCAGTGTTGTTATTGCAATACATGTGTCTGTCCTAAATAGTCCCACTAAGGTATCATTCCGATACTAGCAATCGCAACTTGGACATGTGACCCACTGCTTAGTATGAACTTGGCCGTGCGACCCGGGTACGTCCGTCACTGCTTCATATTAATTGATACTAAGCATAGGCGTATATAGAGTGGGAGGGGGGGTAGGCCATGCCCAAGTTGTGCTACCGATTCGAAATTCTATAATACTGACTCACTCTTTGTCGGACCCTAACTGATTGCTCGTCTCATCTACTCAAAGGTTGACTGGTAGAGATCCCTTAAAGGGATAAGTCCGCCTTTGTACAAGTATCTCAAAGTTTGTCAATTGTGTTTTGTTTCTTTTCTTTTGTACAATAAAGAGTTTACATACATACACAAAAATCAAGGCCAGCCTGAAAAATAGCCCTAGATCCGCCAATGATGCTAAGCAGCGAGTCGGTTGCGGACGTGTCACGATCGGCAACATCAGCATCAGGATCAGAATGCTATGTCTTAAAATATATTGCCTAAAGTTTATGCACATCTTTGCTTCTATGTACATATGATTAGATAAAATAGTTATAAAAGTTGTTGGTGTTGTAGATTGAGTTACATATTTAAAAATGTACTAATGAATGTACGAGGAAAGCTGAAAATAGCGCGTGTATATACTGACATTACTTATTGCATTCGCGTTTCCGCAAGTGTATCAGTGTTAGCTAATTACTAATACAATATTTATAGTTCGTCTAGATTAAGTAAAAGACAACTGCGCGCTGAACTGGGCATTAAAGATGAAAGAAAGAGAGAGGGAGCTTGTCTGTTTTAGTAAGCTGTTTGGCGACAACCTATGTATGTACATTTCCGTGTATAAGCACAGATCTGACAATCGTAATAAGTCTGGTGAGATAGGTGTGCCTTATCCTAGCTGGGCTTTTTAGTTCATTGCTATTCATGTATTTGAGTTTTAAATAAATAAACAAATACACATAAACATAGAAATTCATTTTACTCTTAAGCTGATATAATTTCTAAGAAAAAGGCATGTTAGCGCAATAAAAATATTTTTATTGTTATAGGAACAAATTAATAAAAGTATTCGAACTTATTAATAAAATCTCTTAAGCACTCAACGATGATTGACTTCAAATAAAAAAAAAACAGTAATGCACATTACACTGGCGATACACTGTATAGTTCGGTATATACGATCACGAAATAGAAAAAAAAGGTTGGAAGGCTTTAGTAAATCATGGTAACTAAAATGCAGTCTTCTATTCAGGTAAAGTATGAGTATTTGTGCAGATTTTGAGTGACTTCCAATCTCTTTATTCCATTTCAGTCAGTATGAAAGCGTTTGCCGTAATAGGCGAACAGCGAACAGAACAGAACATTTCAATCGCGATTCATTATCACGTTGGTATTGCTTTGTCCCGGCAGCATCAGAAATATAACAAGTTTCTGAAACGCACGTGAATGTATACACCAGTGATATATATGGATAGTGTTTGAACTTTAATCAAACCGTCGCAGTAGAATGAGCAGCAGAAACAAATACTAAGAAGAGATCAAGCGTGCATGTAGCGTGTTAGCGAGGTCTTATTGTCCAACGCATTCGGATTCATAAGCATGAAGGTAGAAAGAGATGGTGAACGCAGGCGCGTTAGTTAGATAATACGACCTCAGATGTGTACAGTCGAGTTCATAAACTTGTGAGCCAAAATTTGATTCGACCCTATTGTTGTTCAGATATTTTTGATAAAATTTTTGCTCACAAGTTTATGAACTCGACTGTACATTATGATATTTATGATTCTGATAGACGTGTATTTAATGCTGTCGATACTAGTTAAATTAAGCTCACTGTTACATTTTCTCGTAATTATTATAATTAAATGCTTGACCTGGGAAGTGCTAAATGTGTCTAAACCACATAAAATATGTTACCATGGCCTTATCACGACTAAATAAGTCTGTGGAAAATATTTTTGAAGTGCAGGATTAGTTCATATTCAAAGGATGGATGATGGATGCAATATGGTGACTAAAGCATAAGATGGATAAGATTTTATCAAACTTCAATTCATATTTTTGGATAAAAATGTATAGAAATTTATGTGATGGTGATAATGTTCCTAATAATGGTGAAGTATCACTTTCTGAATCGCACCTCTTACATTTATAGATCTAAAGAGGTCGCTTTCGCTATATAAGTGGATAATGAACTATAAAGTATAAATACTAAAATATGTAATACTTATTGAAAAAATACTATTATTTACCTACTACAACAATAAACTATTTTTCAATTATGTTCTCTTTTTTAAATCAATTGAAGTCATATCCATATTCAGTATATCGTTCGACATGATTTTGACGTAAATTGCATCCGTCATCCGTCCACTGTTCATATTCACACTCGACTATACCTATCTGCTGTATCGTTTACACAAAAAAACTGAAAAATTTCAACAATCTTAAAAATATTTTTCAAGTGGTCCCCCTCCGCCTTATAAAGGTAACACTTATAGGTTTGACCCATATTTTTTGCTTTGCATTCATTTAAAAATTGAGCATTACAATTTATTACAAAAATAATAGTTAGTTTCGAAATTTTAAATACTTGACTTACCAATAGCAATCATAAGAATTGTATAAACCTAATAATCACAATAAGCGTGTACATATTTATTACTTATTAGTCTTCAATCTAGAATACAAATACCATTGTATAACAAATAACACAAAAAATATTCAAAGTCCCCCATGCTTCACATAGGACTACTTATTAACATATCCACAATCCAGCGTATCTTTATATGGTATGCCCTAAAGATTTTGCAAATGTAGTGTACCAAATAAGGCACACCAGAAAAAGTTTTTATACGTCACGTGATCATGAGATTTCGCTTCTCGCTGTTTTTGAAATGCGGTAAATTTAATCCTTTTTGCACGTGTAGACATGTCAAAATAGATAGATTTGTCTTACACACGGCCGCGTAAAGATACATCGTCGTGGGCCAGAAATGGTACACAGCACGTGTTGGGACAGCTTTGTCATAAACCATACGTGGTACACCGGACTGTAAAAAGAATAGCCTTCGAAAGATTATTAGAAACTACTTTACGTATAATGTCATCATGCTTGAACCATCTTGAACTTGATGTCAAGGTCTGTTTCCACTTCGATCTCTTTTAGCGCAATGACGCCGCGCGCCTCCATCCTTTCGGCTATGCTGTAGCCTTGTGCGTCAAATATCTCTATCGTTAATTCGTCATGGTCGCGGTCACTGCGAGACAAAGATACGATTATGATGTAAAGACTCTTCTTTTTTCAAATGAATGCAGGGACATCAGGGAGAAGTCTGTTTATTTTGGTTAAAGAGACAGAAAGTAAGATGTACCCGCTCAGAAGTCATCTCACTACGGGGACATATAGATTGTACTCGACTGTAGATTGCTTACATTATCGTCTTTTGTGTCAATTGAGCGAAAAGTATGTTCCCATTGCTCTAAGCAATAAGGCATCCGAATGATATCACGCAGTAATAAGGCACAATACCGCTCTATGAGTGGAGGCATGTGGGAAAGAGGTGTTATACAATTGACGCCAATGTCTATCTGTTTGTGGCATCCGGTTTTTTTTACGTGAAAGCGAGTTTCCTTGCGGTAGTTCTGAGCTATCTTCGACAAAAATCGGTTCGGTCGATTTTGACATATCGGACTACCAGTATACACACTCTCATCTATGCTTTGAATTGACAAGGGGTTTTCAACTTTTTTAAGTCTGCTAAGCTATTCAGTTGTTCGAACAGTGGCGTAGCGTGGTGGGTCCGGGGGCCGAGGGGGCGGCAAAATCCCATAATAAATAACACTGAATACAATACAATAACTCTTTATTGCACACCAACACATAGTAAGCAGTACAGAAAACACAGGTATATAGGTACACACAGATTTTCTCAGGTAAGCAATAGTTTGAATAATCTAGATATTAATATATACCACAATTTTTTCGCGCCTACGATTCGGACCCTTTAGAATGAGCACAAAGTTTTCCATTACTTATACTGTGAAATCGGGGAATCCCCTTTCTATAATTTAATGGTACAATAATGTATTGACATCTGGTATAGGTACTTACAATGGTATTTTAAAACCTTAACAAGAGGGCGGCAAAATTTTCTTCCGCCCCGGGCCGCTGATCCCACGCTACGCCACTGTGTTCGAACTACAATTTTCTAATTTTAATTATTACTAATCTTATTACCTTTGACGATTTCAATACAAATTCTTATAACTGACATTTATGTAAATTATAATGTAATGATGTATTGAATGAATAAATAAACTAAACTATTTTTTAAAGTATACTTACACGACTCTTGCGTTCAAAGTACGTTCCTGCGTGAGTTCTGCGAGCACGCCCTTGGCTGCCGCCCACTGCTTGGAGTTCTGTGAGCGCGGCTCTACCCCCGCTAATCGGCAGCGCACCGCCTGCGCCGGCAGCGAGAGAAAGCGCGGCTCCAACTCGCGGACCGCATTCTCTTTCACCCACACCTCGTTGCCGTAATCCACGTAGATAACCTGCCCAGGGAATTAATTGTTTGTAGTAGCCTAGCTAGGTAACCCAAATTTAGAAACCTTACTTCTATTTGTTGTAGATAACCCATTCAGTGCTGGACCCATATAATGCGGAAGACGTCGATGGGAGTCTAATTTCTAATGAAGATTTCATGGTATATTCTGAACAGAATGTAGTGTGGTAAATTTATAAGCCTACATTTCAATTTTAGACTGTCGAACTTTTAGATGCTGTTGTCGGTTTTAGGAAAGATTATGAGTGAAAATCACGAAAGTTTAAACGTTACCTCAACATTTTGGTCCGCTGGCGTACAGGTCAGGACTCTAGCGCGGTACCATTGGTCATCCGGCGGGTACAGCGCCGCCACTAACTCGCCGGGCGCCGGAGCTATCTGTTCAAGCAATGACACATTGGAACAAGTAACAGGTAACGCACAACAGTAACGCACGTAACGCACAAGTTTGCTTTATCCAGCACTAAGAATAAAGTCAGCTACAACGCTCCAATACAACGAATGTGTCGTCTACTCATACAGGAATAGGATGTTGATATTTTTACATAAAGATATTGCATTTTTTTTCAACCAAATAGATGTACGCGCCTTTGTATTGTACGTTTTTAAATGTCACATTTTGTATTATATACTATGGATGGCCCACCATCCGTTTAAAAACTAACGGTATTGATATTTTTTGATTTTTTTTGTCCCATATTATAATTTTATTTATATACACAAATGTGATGAAAAACATTGTATATGACATGGGCGATACTAATGTGGTGATGAACTTACGTCAAGTTTCTTGTACGCCATGCGCGTGGCGGGACTGTTCATGTCCCGAACGAGCGCTTCAAGCGTGGTCGGCGGAAGCACTATGCCAAATGTCGGCATGTCACCTATAAAAATATGTTGAAGTTATGGCGAAGAAAACGAAAAGCATAAACGGTCTGGCAGTGGAATTAAAAATTCCGATATTTCACAAAAATGCCCGTGGGGATTCCCAACAATTACCCTAGAAGCCTAGTGGTTGGAGCTATGGCCTCACAAGCAGAGGGTCTTCTCCTCGCGCCTGTAAGTTTTTCGAAATCTATGTGCAAACCTACATTTGAAATTTACAATAGGCATTACCACATAATAGATAATAGTACAAGTACAGAAGGTTCTCTCTTTTGATGTTGACGAAAGCCGTCATTTTATATGCCTACGTAATTTTTATTAGCAAAATCACCGCGCACCACCAAGCAACATTGAACTCTAGTGCTGCGCGCGAAGGTCGTTATTATTCAGCACCAACGCTTTGGTTTAGAATAGGGTTGCAAAGTAGACATGGGTAATCTCAACTCCCGCGAAGTGATCTGACTCACTAGATCCAGCTCCGGTGTCGGTACCGAATCCGCTTATTGAATCCGACTCCTTTATTGACTCCGGTTCTTTCGAGCGATTATTAATTTATCTATGGCCGATGCGGCCCGGCTCGGTTCGGTATTGGTTCGGTAGGTATCAAGGTCAAGGTACTGAACTGAAGTACCGATTCGTTTCGTCCTTTTAATGTTGAAAAATTCTAAATTGTGTATTTTTTAATGAACTATGAGCTACTTAAGAACCTACTAGTTTTCTGTTTGACTATTTGAAGCTTGAAAACAGTGTTAAATATGCGTCGCCCGCTCCGGTCATATTATATTGTGTTTTAATTCTATCTCATTTCTTTCCAATATAACCGAGCGAGAAGTCCGTCCGAGTACCGACGTAGGTACCGGCTCACTCAGCGCCCGACCAAACGTAATAAGATTCGATCCGATCCGATCCGAGCCGAGAGTGAAAGCGGAGCGAGTGAGTGTGACGGCGATCACGAGCCGCTCGATCCGGCCGGACTTGGTCGGAGTTAGTAACTCCGGAGTCGATAAGATTTGAAAGGAGTCATTAAGGGATTCGGATCCGCTTGAGGATCTGACTCTTTTGAATCTTCAGATCCGGATTTACCCATCTCTATTGCAAAGCAATAAAAAAATAATACTCAAAGATAATTTAAGAGTATTATTATTTATATTACGATTACTTACGACCACCCAACTACATAATATTGCCCTGTCCAGTTCATATACAAAATATATTATTATATATATTATGTTTGAATGTAAACTTATTTTTGTAAATGATTTTATCTAGATTTATTATTGCATTGTTATCGTATCTAAGTTTACACACCAAATTTCAGCTCAATCGGATACCGGAAAGTGGCTCCAATTTAACTTGCAAGATTTGATTAGGAACAGGCAGCTAACTGAATAAAAACTTGTGAAAAAAGCCAGCTACAATGAAATATTTTTTGCATTCGTCGTGATCCAATTTCACAAAAATCACACAAGTACGTAGCGTTACGCGGCGCGACTAGTTCGAGTGAGAGACTGCGAGTGTGCGTGCGTGCGGCGTGGAGTGTTTTGGTACTTACAGAATCGCACCTATGTCGCAGAGTGCGACGTGCCTGGCATTACGGCGAAGGGGAACATTCGTCACTTAACCTTTACACGCTAGCGAAGAAATTCAATTGTGTGTTTGAAGTTTCCGCGTGGGAACTGCGGCTCAAGCGCTCATGTTTTGAGAGGCCTGCGCCCTGCGCTGTGGGACGTATAAAGGCCAAGATGATGATGATGATCCTACTAATATTTTAAATGCGAAAGCTTGTATGTGTGCGTGTTTGTCACTCCTTCACGCTTAAACGGCTGGACGGATTTGGTATGTCGATAGCTGGAAATCTGGAATAGCACATAGGCTACTTTTTATCCTAATATTCCCAGGGGATAGGGATAAAATCTCGAAATAACCGCTGGGCTTATAAAGAGTCATGAAATTTGGCACGATTGTTTATAACAACGTCAATAAAACAACGATGAAATTTTTGGGCTCCACGAGAACTAAGTAAAATACCGGAATTTCAATTCAACCGCTGGATCTTATAATTTACGCGTGCGAAGCCGCGGGTAAACATTAGTTAATAATATCAAAAGGGTTGCTGGTGGTCTCATGTGTAGTGTACCTTTGGGCTGGTCCTGAACGAACTGAACGAACACGCGGTCGAAGTGGCAGACGCAGGTAACGTGCACGCTCAGCCACGTGCCCGGCACCGGCAGCGGCAGCGACCGCACCACCGCCGGCACCGGCACGCGGTCCAATGTCCAGCCGTCTAGGAAATAAGGTAAATATTCATCTTTTTGCGGAATTTTCTTTCGTCATTACCGTTTCGACAAGTACCTTGAGAATGAGACTGTTATTAAACAAATATGTCAGCTTGCAAAATTAAACTATGCCTTAAACTGCTTTCAGTGTCATTTTGAGAGATAACAAATTTTGTTTAATGACGTCTCATTCTCAAGGTGCGTATTGTTAAAGGGGATGATGCTCAGGGTTACATTTTTATGAAAACTAAAGACAACACAATACCGATCTAGCGTGATCAAAAATCTAGCGACTTGTCCTTCCGTTGTGCTAATAAAAGCGAGATGGTAATGACGAAGGAGCGGAATTTCTCATAGCAAAAATCAAACAGTTATCGATGTTATCGAATCGACTCTTCGCTTGCTATCGCCTTGTAACATTATTCTGTAACATTTTACCTCTTTGATAAGCGACTTGCATCTCCATATTAAAATGACATTTATGTCGCTTGGGTTTTTCTAAGTCATTCCCGTGTTATTAAAATGGTTAATCCTAAAAGAAAAATGATTGACAAATGGATAAAAAACCTCCCTTACATATTTACAATGAAGATTCTTCAACGATATACTACGAGTACTCTAAATGTTAAGTTAATTTAAAGCAGCTCAAGCTCTTTATATATTTTAATTGTAACTACTCGTAACTTAAAAAGTGTTATTTAAAAATACCTCCCTTTTTTTTGTTTTATTAAATGCTGAAATATTTATCGATAGTCGATAAAACTTATGTTCAATTCCTTTGACGTTTGATTTTTGCTATGAGAAATTCCGCTCCTTGGTAATGACGTTTAACGGAGCGGTCAGAACGCTCGGATATTCATCCAACTATGCATCACATTTTTGGTACACTTTCATGACTGCTCTCTTAAGGCGCTGATAAACTTAAGCATACACTTGTAATGAGCATTCTACCGAGCATTCGTCCGACATCATCGTCAATAATAATTTTTTTGATGAGCATTTTCTAGAGTTCTCTAGAATAATCGTGTAAATGTTAACAGCAATGTTTGGCTTTATGCTTCGCTCTGCTCGTTGTTCAATTCGACAGATTTAAAAACAATGAATGCTACGACACCTACCTTTCGTAGGTGTAACCTACTTGTAACAGAACATTGAGCATTATACAGGGTGTCCCAGAAGTACCACGTCACAGTGACACCAGAGGTAGGCCAGCTCAAGAGGAACCTAACCAACCTAACATGACCCCAGTAAAAGTTGCACGGTTTTCGAGTTATTACCGAAATAAAGATTTTTGGGGATACTCCCCTTTGTCTTGACATTTTTAGTACCAGCATCGACTTGGAAAGCTCTTAATAACAGTTTTTTATGTGTATCGAATCGTGAATAGTTACTTCAGAAGTGCAGTGTGTTATTTTGTCAGTAACTACCGCAAAATGCTGAAAAAAACTTTATTAATCTTGATTTAAGTTGTCTCAAAAATAAGAATTTCAACTTTAACCATCTGCCATGAAAAAAATTACTAGAAACGAAACAAACAAATAACGCCAATAAATTAGACATGTTATGCAGATTCAGAAATGGTATGACACATGTATCTTACTGAAATAACATTAGGCATTCTTATCACTTTGCTGATGCCGCAAGCCGTCACTGTTAAGTAAAAACATGTTACATTACCTACTAATTTATTGAATCAGGCGTTACTTTGCCGAGGTTCATATTAATGAACTGAAACAATCATCTACTTTGCTCACCCGCGACCTTATGATAGCTACGTTTATACTAGAAATGTGTGTTCATTCAGTTCCTCCTCCTCCACACTGCAAAAATACAGGGTAGTTCGAAGGACTCGCGCTGCTAGCAGACTTGACACCCCACACTTCAGTCTACTCGTGACCACGGCCACTGTAATGTTGCCGAAACGTCGAGGTAAATATTACTCGTGTGTGTACGAGTAAGCGTGGTAAGTCCCGTAGTCCCGTTGGTGGTATTATGAATATTAATGAAAGTTTAAAACGTTAGGTAATATTATTTGGTTAACGCTGTAATCTGGACATCTTTAAGGTCAAAGTGAACAGACACCTTCTAGACAAACGTGTACCATCTTAGGCCTCATCTTCGCCTTCCATCAAGCGAGATTGAGGCCAAACGTAAGCCTATTAAAAATATTCTAAAACCCAATTTATTTCAATGAAATATTGTGGACTGAAGAATCGGCTTGCAAAAGGGATGGATATTTCAATTTACACAAGCTGGCAGACAGAAAACCAACACATACACATGAAGAACGAGAAGATCGGTCCCAATACCAATTCAAAATTAATTTGTGGACTGGAATTCTTAATGGACAAATTGTGGGACCGGTCGAGTTGCCTCCTATTTTTAATGGTAGAAACTATTTACAGTTTTTGCAAAACGACCTGCCTGGTTTATTAGAAGATGAGAGAGTCCATGGGAGACAATTTGAACATTTATTGTGAACTAAATTTATTCCAATAAATGAATGAAAGATAAATCTGTTTTTAACCACCCACGCAAAAATAAGGGTGTTATAAGTTTGACCGCTATGTCTGTCTGTCTGTCTGTGGTACCGTAGCTCTTAAACGCGTAAACCGATTTGAATGCGTTTTTTTATTATTTGAAAGCAGGTTTTCTAGCGATGGTTCTAAGACATACTCTATCAAAATCGTTTCAGCCGCTTTTGAAATATTGAACTTTGAAGTGACAAAGTTGGGGATTTTCCAACTTTTTTTGGTTAGGTTATATCCGGTTCTTTAGGATCCGGTCCTAGTCTTGAAAAGGGAGACAAATATTAATTTTTAACCTTCGTGCATTTGGCAAAATAATTGTATCAGATAATAGATGAGCTATCGCTATACACAGCATTTTTGTACCACTTAGCAGGGACTGCTTTCGGAGTTCCAGTTTTAAGTTGGTTCGATAGGGCTTCGCTAAAGTGATAAGAATGTCTGATGTTCTTGGAGTAAGATACATGTGTCATACCATTACTGAATCCGCATAACATGTCTAATTTATTTACGATATTTGTTTGTTTCGTTTCTAGTAATTTTTTTCATGGCAGATGGTTAAAGTTGAAATTCATGTTTTTGAGACAACTTAAATCAAGATTAATTAAGTTTTTTTCAGCATTTTACGGTAGTTACTGACAAAATAACACACTACACTTCTGAAGTAACTATTCACGATTTGATACACATAAAAAACTGTTATTAAAAGCTTTCCATGTCGATGCTGGTACTAAAAATGTCAAGACAAAGGGGAGTATCCCCAAAAATCTTTATTTCGGTAATAACTCGAAAACCGTGCAACTTTTACTGGGGTCATGTTAGGTTGGTTAGGTTCCTCTTGAGCTGGCCTACCTCTGGTGTCACTGTGACGTGGTACTTCTGGGACACCCTGTATGAGTCTGTCTTATTCCAAAACCGGACTTAGCGCGAACTAATGAACTAAATAATAACCGCATTTGAATACAAAAACTGAATCAATGTGCACGATGGCATTCCAATACACTAGTTTACTAGTCTTAGCAGATGTGATTTGTTTTTTTATTACTAGTTATAAAAAGTCAATATATGCAAATATTAACCATCTGTATAACACGTAGCATTAGCCACCAACATTCGTAGGAAAGTAAGTTTTTGAAGAAAACCGAGTTTAGCTAAAGAATTTTGAAATTAACAATCGAACTTTAGTATGATTGGGCATTTTAATTGTAAGTGTATTTTTTCTTTAAAAATTAGGCAATTATGGGTTCTTCTTCACGAGAACTATTAATTCTGAAGAAGAAAAAATAGTTTCCAGTTTGTAACGATTCATATAAATATAAATTGTATGAAAAAAGACATAAAATTAAAAAAATAAAATAGGGACACTGTCATCGTCTAAATCAATAGTGCTAATCTAATACCTTTAAAAGAGCAAATCTTGTATATATGCATATATAATATAATCAGAATCTCGAAAACGGCTCCGACGATTTCGAGAAAATTTGGTATGTGCGGGTTTTTGGGGATGACAAATTGATCTAGCTTGGTCTTTTCTCTGGGAAAACGCTTATTATCGCGTTTTAGCCCGAGCACAGCTCGATCGCCCAGGTACTGAATCTGAGTAAGACGAATCCAAACTTGCCTAATACTGAAAAAAAAGTAAAGGGTGAGTACACTTAAAATGAAAATGCCCAAATTTTTCTTTAGAGAAACATCTTGAAGCTCAAAAATAGATCGTCCTCCTTGTTTTGAAGAAGACGTTTAAAATAGTATAAAAGCATACCAGGGTGATGTAGAACGTGCCGTTTCTTGCACCGTGCGCCCTTGAAGCAACTCTTCTCTGGCCCGCCTTTGTAGTGCTTGCAGATGTCCATATCGTCACGGTTGCTGTAACCCTGTCATAACATTGATTCTCAATTTTTCAGCACACTTGCTCGTGAACAATGTCCTAACATGCAGGCTTATCTGGTTCATCATCATCAGCCGGAAGACGTCCCCTGCTGAATAAAGGCCTCCTTTGAACGCCACAATGAATGACAACTCGCCACTTGCATACACCGGTTGCCCGCAACTCTCACGATGTTCTCAGTCCACCTAGTGGGAGGCCTGCCAACACTTCGTCTTCCGGTTCATCGTCATCATCCCAGCCTATAGAATATACGTCCCACTGCTGGGCACCAGGCTTCCGGTTGCAACCCCCTAAATAAAAACCAAGGACCTTTTTTTGCGTATTATACCTAAAGGCGTAATGAGTTTGATGTAGTATGTACTAATGGGCGTGCATCGTGGGGGGTGGCGGCGGCTGCTGGTGTTGCCCCCGAGCTGCGCCAATGGTATCGGTACGGCATATATTTTTGTAATAGTAATATTTTTGTTTTACATAGAATTTTATATATTTACTCACAAATGTGATAAAAAACATTGTAAATCTTCAACTTCGGACTTCTAATAGACTCTCGTTCGTAATTCCTTATTTACCGCCCTTAAGACACATGTACTAATCGCACTGAATTTCTTCACTGGAACCTTCTTAAACCACTCACCGTGACAGCTTGCACGGGGTCCTCAAACTCCGGGCCCATTTCCATACCGTTGTCGCTCTCAGCACGGACCAGTTCCGGAGGACCCTCACGAGAGGCAGTTTCAGAAGCGGGGGCGCACGATGCCTCCAGCGAAGCTTCGGGCTCAGGCCTGTCGACTGAAACAGATTGATTAATACACAGTGTTTTTTTATTTCTGTTATCTTCGGCAGACGACACCGTTCATTGTCATGAACTACCTGATAATTAACTTTTTTGTCAAATTAAAAAAAAAAAAATTGTATTTTTTATTTCAACTACTTTTACGGGTATGTATCCCGTGAAACCATATCGAAAATACAAACTGAGACATGGATGCACAGAAAAACCAGAAAAAGAGACCAGCACTGGGAATCGAACCCAGGTACTCAGCAATCCGTGCTGCGTGCTATAACCCCTACAGCACTGCTGGACAGTAGGAAATTTCCACTAATGCTACTTAAGCAGCAGCACTAGCGACATCCATGTTTCGTCGACAGACAGACAGAGGGTGAGCGGTTAGTTCCGAAAGAGTGTGACGTCTGTCGACGAAACATAGATGTCGCTAGTGCTGCTCGACCTAGGTACGATTCTACAAGCATCAAAACCGGCCCAGGCGGTCCGGGCCTAACTCAGAAGGGTTATTGCGCTCCGCCCGGAACGCACGTTCAACCGCAGTCTCTCGAACTAGTCGCGCCGCGTAACGTTACGTAGTATGTATGTAAACTCTTTATTGTACAAAAAAAAAATAGTAGTTCTGCGATTTTTGTGAAATTGGTTCACGATGAAAGCAAAAATTTGAAAATGATTTATTTATATTTTTAAAAGATTGTACAGTCAACTAAAATTAGGTTCTAGATGGATGTAGAACCTATTCACAGTAAAAGTCGCCATAAGTTTTTATAAGTAATCCATACTATTATATAAATGCGAAAGTGTGTTTGTGTGTATGCTTGTCCGTCTTTCACGTCGAAACGGAGCGACGGATCGACGTGATTTTTGGCATAGAGATAGTTTATGGGACAGAGAGTGACATAGGCTACTTTTTATCCCGGAAAAATACACAGTTCCCGAGGGAACAGCGCGCGATAAACGAATTCCACGCGGGCAAAGCCGCGAGCCAAAGTACATTCAAATTTACTTAATGATGTAATGTTATTGACGCTTGCTGGGCGTCTCCGGTGAGCTATATAGCCATCTGAGTCCAAACATATGTTAAAAAGAAAATACTTACTTGCCAACGCTAGCCCCTCTTGCACCAGGCGTTCGTTGATCGTAGTCGTCTCATCCATGAACACATATATGCCCAATGACTCCGAGGCGCTGGAAAAAGTTCAAAAGGAAAATATTTGAATAATTCAGGTGTTACTTCAGAGTAAAAAAATAGATGATTGATATGGACTCATCTTTTTACCTAGTTTTACGCAAGTGTTTTTGTTCTGAAAATGAACTCGTGGATAGTTCGAAACGTGTTAGCATTTCGTGTTGTTTGTAATGGTTGCATGAAATCATGTCACACTCACACGGTTGAAGCTTTCGTGTTGATGTTCATAGAAAATGATTGACATTGCATGGCGATCATAGTAACCGTTATACGGAATATCATTCAACTGATTTACGCTCGTGAAGCGGGTCAAAACTAGTATAAAATAATAAGCATCCCCTTTGTTGACAGTGACCATACATATTCTTAAATATTGAAAATAGTTTTTTTTTCCCACGATTAGATAAGTACAATTGTTAGTGCCAACTGAAAGAACTTACTTATCATCGACTCTGATCGAGTACTTTTTCCCAAGGAACTGCTGCATAAATTCTCTTTGTTTCTCCATTAGATCTTTGTCGTCAAACGAAATGAGGTCCACCTGAAAAATAATGTTAATTTACTACGACGTAACCAAAGCCGGATTAAATCTTACGAGTAAATTGACAAAACTGAAAGTAGTTCATGATTCAATCAAACTTCGTCATTACCGTATACAAAATGTGTATTTATTTTAGCGCACACTGCCAATTTAAGGGTTGACCGGTGTGGGGCCTGTAGCATTACGGAAAATAATGACGGCCGGGTTATTATTATAATCTGTCTATTTGCAGCCACATTATACTTAGACTTCTAAGATTAGTTCCATAAAAACACTAACATCGGCTAGATGGCAGCAGCGGGCCTGTGGCGGGGTTGTGCAGAACTGGGGCACCATTGGCTGGATCTGCGCTGGATCCGCCAATCGGATCTCTCCGGTGTCTACCAGGAACACTTCTGCTTGTTGTGCCTCATCCTGATGTAATAAAAAAAATGGTCTGCTTACAAAAATACTTAGTTTAAGAATGGTAATAAAATAACACGTCTTTATGAGACCGTGGTTATAACTTTTAGTCAAAGTACACTCTAAGGATCTTCCCACACCGATCGACGAAGCATCGGCTAAAGCCGATCAAAAAACGCTTTATCTCCTCGCTATAAGGGCGAAAAAGACGTCAATCCACTCGGCCCACGCGAATCAACGTGTCTCGACGGCAAAATAGATAGATTTGGAGAAACGCTAACCCCCTTATTCATAAAACTTAACAAGCCTATGTTAACTAACAAATGCTTTGTCCCTTTCTAACAAATACAAATGTCGAAGTGACAGATAAGGACAAACGAATTTTAGCGGCATTTTAACTAAAATAGGTTTGATTGTCGTTTATGAATAAGGGGGTAAGACTTTCACAAGCCAAGGTCAATACATTTAACACGTTCGCCCCCAGTGACACAACGTCTGTGACTTTTTAGTTCTTACTCCTATGCCAATGACACGTATCTGTGACTGATATGCGCTATGCCTAGCGTAAGAACTTGGATCATCACATTCGGCTCCGGCAACGTTCCGCTAAGCCCTTACGCTATGCCAGCTTAGGAGGTACGAGTTATTTTGACACGACATGCGTGACACTGGCATAGGAGTAAGAACTAAAAAGTCACAGACGTTTTGACACTGGCACCGGAATGTATTACGTCCGTGACACGTATACGTGTCACTGGCATAGAAGTGACTGCTGTGGGATATGCGTTGGCATAGCGTAAGAGCTTAGTGGATCGTTGCCGGGGCCGAACGTGTTAATGGGGTTAAAATTCTTTTCATTGTCTTGCTTTTGTCCCCGAAAAAATGGCACGGAGTTTTTTTTTATGGAACCTAGTGGCATTTTTAATTTTTCCCTAGTTAAATATTAGTTAACGCGAAAAAAACAAACATTGGCTCCACATTTTTTTTTTCATTTCTTAGTTAGAAGACATAAATAATATCGTGACAGAGTGGTCAGAAACAATGCAACGAAAATAATTTTGACCCGACAAACTTAGTTCGATACAGCATACAGCTATACTTAACAAAAGCGTGTTAAAAAGGAAAAACCTTTTTTCTGATGATGTTTTTGTATTTTTTTCAAAATTCACAGGAAGTGTTTCTGTTACTCTTTGCTTATGTCACAATGCTAAGTGATGGCTTTAGTTTACTTACTTTTGAACAAGTAATCAGTTGGAATAAGAAAACCCTGTATAAATGAAAATAAAAATGTAGGTAATGTTGTGTCGTGCGGTATCGGTTTCATACATTTTATATGGTTGCGTTTACATTTATCTGATGCAGTGTGTTGTGACGGCTTGTGTTGTGTCGCATCAAAGCTATATAGAGAGAGACAGAGAGCATCACAACACAACACGACAGATAAATGTGAATGCGGCTTAAGACTGACCTCCGTCAGTTTGGTGAACAGTGCCCTGTAGCAACAGTCACCGTCATCGTACACGCAAAGCGTGAAGTTCTCAATCTCTTTCAGCGTCATCTCGACCCTGTGTTCCTTGTAGTAATCAGTTATCTGAAGCCAAAACCTGAAACAAAACCATTTGGAGCACCAGAGCTGTCAATGCTAAGCGGCCGATGAACACGGATCCCGCCGTTTTGCCAAAATTATTTTTGGTAAAATTTCATTACCCAGACCAAATTTAGCGAACGTTTATTTAAATGTTCATTTGCCAAGTAAATAATATTTTTATTATTTTATTTTAAATAAGTACACAAAAAATTGTTTTGTCAAAAATTTTTTTTGTTGAAACAAAAGTAACCTAGATTAACATCTATGTGGAACTTACCTGGCAACAAGGTTAGTATCATCTGTGAGAATCCAAATAGTGGGTCCGTCTATTGATATTATGGTGGCTTCATACACATGGTCCACTTGAAGCATACTCTGTGCAGGGAGTGTCATAATCTCTGCCTCGTCAGAAGGATCTAAAACAAGAGTTCCAATTTGTAATATCTGTGTCTTGTTTTTCATTTTACTGTATCCTCCTGGGACCTAACTTTTTTAACCACCACCACCAGTTTTGTTATTTTGGACATTATTTCAAAATTCTTAAGATTCGTTTTTCAATGAACAATTTGTACTTTATGAAGTACATTCAGCCGTTATTCTTAGTGTTAATTGGTCCTTTATAAAGTATGCGAGGGCCCATGAGGATATAATTTGAAACTGTAATTGGGAGTTCTTCATACCTTTCACGGTTAAATCCTCTAACTCCTGGGCAACACACTGCACCTCTTTTTCTACACTGTTTCTGGTTTCTGGAACACTTTCTGCAGAACAAGATGAACTGGAGAAAGCTATTAAGACTTGTTCATTCTTCGGGATTCGTCTGCGTCTCGGTCTGTCCAAAGGACACATGTTCTGGCAGGCTGATGAGGTTGAAGGAGTAGGCTCGCTGAGTACATCCATCAGGTTTGTCGGAGTCAGGATGGGATAGGCTACATAGGAACGATCTTGCACAGGTGCCATATCTATGCTGCCGTGTTCTTCTGTTGATGTAAATTTATTTTTTTAAATTATTCAATTTTTGAAAAATTAATCATTGCAAAGGACAGGAAGGAGGACTAAATGATGTCAAATACGGATATAATAATATGTAATTTAGTAGTGTCCACTCTAAATGTTATCTATTTATATTCACTCACACTACATACCTAGCATGTTTTGGTAAAACTTGTTTTCATATCCTGTGTTGAAATTATTACTTGACTAAATGTTGATTGACCCAATATATTATAGTAAAATATCTATCATAGATTTAACGTAAAACATACCAAGTTTAGCAATAGATAGATTGAAGTCTGTCATCACATAGATGTACTCGTCCAGCTGGTTCATACATGCCAGGAATCGTTCCTTCAGCTCTGATGGGTCACAATTTAGTTGCTCCACAAATGTTCTTGCCTGTTCAACAAGTGTTTTTGTATTAATAGGGTTACACCATTATCTCAATATTTAAGTTGTTAATAGTTAGTGCCACCTAATTAATCTTTGGATTCTAAATTTATGGTATCATCTTTTTTTCTTTCCTTCTGATATTTTAACGAGGCTTTAGCACAACAAATGTCACTATTTCAGCCTCATGGGGAGTCACAGATATATACACCACACTACACACAGATATTACACTCTCCCTTGCACTGAAATCACGTCTCTGGATGCAAAGGCCCGTCCAATGAATCTGTAAATTCGCGTCGCTTCTTCTGAAAGCGGTCAACTGAGAATTACATTTACACCTTCATTGAACAAGCC
This sequence comes from Choristoneura fumiferana, assembly GCF_025370935.1. Taxonomy (NCBI): domain Eukaryota; kingdom Metazoa; phylum Arthropoda; class Insecta; order Lepidoptera; family Tortricidae; genus Choristoneura; species Choristoneura fumiferana. Next base: position 6,361,621 of record NC_133477.1, read on the forward strand.
CATACCATCCAAATACCTGACTCGGATCTCCATGGTATCATCTTACAACCTATCATTACACCAAAAATAATTCAAATAAGGCTAAATTGGAATCTTAACACATTCACTACCAAGAATCTGACAGTGTGGTTCTCCATTCATAGGCAGTTTTCGGTACATAGTGGAAAAACTTTGCACCTGCATACAACCACAGCGCATAGCAATATGTGGTTGCGAATGTGTTAAATTATATAAATATGATATGAAAGAATGACAGATACACACATAGCCCATTGTACAGTCACCAGCACCTATATCTGATACAACAAGCGTGCATAAATATATGATACAATTATTTCTAGGGCCGGAAGGATGTGTCAGATATTTTTTCACACTACTGTGGTACATATTAATGCTGGTGACTGTACAGACATGCCATAGGTATACGACAAGCATTTTCAACCTTTTTATCAACACACTTACATTAGCTTCACATGTAACTAAGTATCTATGTATGTAATGGAATCTTCAAACTTGAATTGAAACCCACTTCTTAATTAAATTGTTATTTTAATGGCATTAAATGGGATATGAAAACGACATATTTGGGTTTGTCTATGACGTCTCTAAAAACTGGTTGAAGGATTTCATTTGAACTTAATTAACACAAAAGTTATGGCCAGAAAACCAGTTTTTTTGCCTAAAATTGTTCAACTTTGATGCCGAATATCTCGAAGACAATGAACTTTGAAGTAAATATGGGATACTATATTGCTTAAGGCCGTTGTTATTAATATAATAAGCTACAAAAAACATTTTAAAACTAAGGAATTCAGATCAAAGGTCATTGGGGCATGGGATCCCCTTAAGGCACTCTTCTTCTTGTTGTGGTATTGACACAAAACTTAGTAGTTATGCATATAATATGTATGAAAATGTGGTACCATTAAAGTTGTAAAGCAAAATAATATGCAATTGGTATTGTAAAGTAAAAGATTTAAAAATAGTTAATAGTTAGTAAGAATTATTACAACAAATGCTATACCCTACCAGGGTTCATGTTAACTTTAAGAGCTTTTGTTTATATGTATGAAATAATACCATAGAACTGATCTGATGATGGATCTGGAAGCTAGGCACTGGAACTCCAAGACAGAACAATGTAGGTACTTCACTTATTATAGCCATGTTTAGTCTTGTTAGATTTGTCTTACAGAACTTTAACTAAGTATGGTCTGGTGAGGGAGCAGTAAGGCCAGCACTGGAACTCCAAGACAGATAGGTGGTAGGACCTTGTGCAAGGTCCGCCCGGATTGCTACCACCATCTTGCTCGCTAATCCTGCCGTGAAATAGCAGTGCTTGCACTGTTGTGTTTCGGTGTGGATAGTAAGACAGCCGGTGAAATTACTGGCACTTGAGGTATCCCATCTTAGGCCTCTAGGTTGGCAACGCATCTGCAATCCCCCTGGTGTTGCAGGTGTCTATGGGCGGTGGTGATCTCTTATCATCAGGAGACCCACTTGCTCATTTGCCATACAGTTAAAAAAAAAAAAAAGATAGGTACTCTTGTACCATGTTCCAGGGCATTTTGGTGCAGTTTAGATAGAATAGAATAGTTAAAAAAATACAAATTACAAGAGTATAAAAATGTTCAGCATTACTATATGTACCAAGCTTTCATTGAAGCTTTGATTGTTTTTTTTTATGTGGGTCAATAAACTTTTTCTTGTTTGTTATTCTGTCCCGTTTTCCAAAAAACTGCTTTGATATATACAACTTATATGCTTAGGAGATAGTCTATACAATAATGAGCTTGTGTAGGTTGTATAACAAAAATTTATACTCGATGAATTTCAACCACAGAAAACATATAAAAACTCGTGGCTTTAAAGAGTTGTCCAGGGGACGTAACCATGGTAACGAGGTACAAGAAAAAGTTGATCAACCCCTGATAGGGTATGTATAATAAAAGGTATATTTTTGTTACTGTTTCATTCAAAAGTTAAACTTTTTCAATGGAGTGATTGATGTTATTTCTTTCAAGAGTGATTTTAAACGAATAAAGAATTTGAATCTTATTTAGCTGCCCTCAATGCTACAGTAGTTACTTTTTAGTCTGGCTCATTTTTAAGTTACCTATTATCATGCCAATGTTTGTCAAATGTAAACAAATGTAAAATATACTTCTCATGGTTATTAAAACAAAGCAAAGGTAGATAAATACAATCAGGCGAGATAAAAAATACACACAGACCTTCTATCTGGCTTCACCCTAGCCGGAAAAACATTGGCACATGGCAAATATTTCGAATTGCCTACCTTTGATTTTAACTTTCTTATTTCATTTATGGCCTGATCGCATTTGGCAGCGAATGTGCTGATTCTTATTTCCATCTCGTTTCGACGGTGCAAGGCCAGAGTGGCCAAATCCACAAAGCTCCTGAAACCAACCCAAACAGTTTTTCCATTCAAACAAAGTTTTCACTAAGTTACCCGCCAGTTCATAATATTTGTTCATAGCATTTGTTACTCACATTTTTGCTGTTAATTAGTTTTTATGAATGCGATTTTGTATAAAGTATTCAATTTATGTCGATTAGAGCAGCACATCGATTGAAAAACAATTTACAGTAGAGAGAAGAAAATTTCTTTCTAAACGCGTGTGACAATTAATTTGACACACCAAAGCAAGTGTTGTGTGTGTTGAGTTTTGAAGTAAATGAAACAAAAAAAAAATTCAAAATTGCAGAAATTGCAGTGTTGCCACTTCTATGGCTTCTAGGATCCCATAAATAATCCAAAAAGCGCTCAGCAGGGCTACTACGAAACTCGAAACTCGCGAGGGACCGCACGACACGAACTTCGAGTTTCGTAGTAGCTGCAACAGCCACAAACATAATTTTTGTTTAACCGAAAAACCCTACAGAAATAAATTAAATAATATAACGTGTTTATAATATTTATAACAACATTGTCGTGTTTCGTATAAAATCTGTCACTTATTGTCACTTAGTTACGGTCTATTAAAAGTTTCGGAGTTGTGAGGTTTAGCTCAAAATTAATCAAAATTTATTTTTCATCACACTTGCTCGTAAACAGTGTCAAAACATGAAGGCTACCTTGATTGCAACCCCCCAAATAAAACCCTCGACCGTAATGTACTTGTCATGAAACCCGTGGTCGGTAAATGAGTCATTGCGCGTACAAATTTTCTTGTCATGAAGCCCAAGGTCGGTAAATGAGTAAATGTCCGTACTGATGACGCTGCGCGCGCTGCTGCGCATGGCGTAGCAGCAGGACCACATGCACACGCGGCTCAGGCACATGCTGAGGGAGGGGGAGGGCGGCGCTGCCAAGAGCGCAGCCTAAGGTATCGCCAATATTTGGAACAATTATATTTTTTCTTTTAGAAATATAAAATTTTACTCGCAAATGTGATGAAAAACATTATATGTCGCACGGGCGGTACTAGAATTACGAACATCGACTCATTAAAGCCCTCAGTCTTCGACTTCGGGCTTCTAATAGACTCTCGTTCGTAATTCCTTATTTACCACCCTTAAGACACAATGTACTATTAGATAGTAAGGAAAATCCTTGGTAGGGTGGCAAAAGAACATTAAAGACGCGGTGAGTTTAGAGAACTTGTAACATTATGTGGCGTTTCGTTCGTTGCATGTGTCGCATACTTTATGTATGCGACAAATGTATGTAATACGTTTCGGCACGATAAAACTTGATCAAATTTAAAAACACGACGAAAAATAAATGTTTTGTATTATAAATGTAAATACTTAAGCTAGCAATTTTTATCATAGCATTTCTATTTGGAAAACTACTGATGTCAGAGCGCCATCTATAGAAATATTAAAAACTAATTTACAAACTCTACAAAAATCTACTCGTCGATAGAAGGCGCTGTTAACGATACAGCTACCCATCGATAGATGTCTCTAAACTAAGCTAAACGGCGAAACAGCTTGATAATAAAATTGATAATGAATAGTAATGAATAAATGTACTAAAAGCTAAAAAAATATTCGGTTAGTCTCATCCATCACACCACTCTCCGCGTCAATCTTTTTTTTTTCTACATAAAAACTGATCGTGATTGACCCCTTATCTATTTAATTGCTAAGTTGTAAAACGTAAAACTGTGAGGCATAACGTAAGCTGAGTAGGTAAAGAAAGTAAATAGCATTTCATCATCCCAGCCTAGATATGTCCCACTGCTGAGCAGATTTAATAATGATATGAGCGAATCCAATTGAGACTGTTTATAGAAATTTCAGGCGCCCTACATCTTTTTTCTCTGGTCAATGCACTTTGTCGGTGAAGAGATAGGTGTGATGACAGGTGCCTAAAATTTAATTTCAATAAAACTGTTTAACTTATTTTGTATATTTATAAGTCCAGGGACCTTTACCTAGGTAGACAACCTAGGTATACAACCAAAGAATACCTACAGCCAAAGTGCAAAAAATATATACACGACCTTAATTTTCAGGCAATAAAGTCCTGTATACATATTTTTGGCACTTCAAACGTATGTATGTTTTTGTTGTTGACTGTACAATAAACTAATAATGGCTCTGAGAACTATAGATGTTTTAAAATAAATTCATATATTTTGCACTGAATCGAACTCGCTGACCAAATTTTGCAAGACTGTTGAGAAATGCAACCAACAGAGAACAACTGGACAATATAGGTACGAAAGCATTTTTGCTCTAGTTGAAATGGAGACGATTGGTTCGCCCTTCGCGCTCGTTTGGTCAAGAACAGTAGAAAATTATTGAATAACCTAACCAACTTGAAAAAAGTTAAATACCCTTTGTAATTTCAGTCCAATATCTCATAAACGACTGCACCGATTTTAATGACATTTAGCTAAGAACCATTTTGATTAAACTAGTCCATCCTTGGACACACACACACACACACACACACACAGTGCGGTTAAACTTATAACACTTTTTGCGTCGGGGATTACAAATGAATACTAAAATTTCAATTAAAGAGATCACTCGTCGAAACCGACTCGGCTGGGCAGCGTTCGGGAGGCTTCGCAGTGTCTTTTCATTCAAATTACCGCAGTGTTTGAAGTCAAAAGTCTTTGACCAGTGTGTGTTGCCAGTGATGACATACGGATCTGAGACGTGGGCGCTAACGATGGGCCTCATGAGGAAGCTCAAAGTCACTCAAAGGGCTATGGAGAGGGCTATGCTCGGGGTTTCTCTGCGGGATAGAATCAGAAATGATGATATCCGCAGTAGAACTAAAGTTACCGACATAGCCCGAAGAATTGCGAAACTGAAGTGGCAATGGGCGGGGCACATTGCTCGCAGGACTGATGGCCGATGGGGTCAAAAGGTTCTCCAATGGCGTCCGCGGACCGGGAGACGAGCTGTCGGTAGGCCTCCAACAAGATGGAGCGACGACCTGGTTAAGATCGCGGGATCGCGGTGGATGCGGAAAGCACAAGACCGGTCTGAGTGGAGAGCCTTGGGGGAGGCCTATGTCCAGCAGTGGACGTCTTTCGGCTGACATGATGATGATGACTAAAATTTCACATAAGTTACCCAAATGTGAAATTTTGGTATAATCTTATTAAGAAAATGTCGGCATGTTTAATAAAAAGCGGCCAAGTGCCAGTCGGACTGGACCATGAAGGGTTCCGTAGCAGCAAGTAACATAATATAAAAGTTTCCTTTACTTTACGATTTATGACGTATTAAAAAAAACTATTTACTAGATCTCGTTTATCCCAATTTTCGATGGAAGTTTGCATGGTAATGTACATCATATATTTTTTTTAGTTTTATCATTCACTTATTTTAGAAGTAATAGGAGGGGGGGGGACACACATTTTACCTCAATATCATTTTTGAAGACCTATCCATAGATACCCCACACGTATGGGTTTGATGAAAAAAAAATTTTGGAGGATACTTTTTATTGATTTATTTATTTATTCTGGAGAACCAACAGCTTAAAACAAAACATATAGATTAAAGATAACTTAGATAACAATACACACAGAAAGCCAATTACTGTTTCTTGCCGATAAAGGTACAAAATAATAGCTGAATGCACGCACAGAATTCACTTGGGCACAAAAAAAATTGACAGAGAAGAAATATTCGACTTAGATATAATTTAATTAATTTACAGCATAAACGACAAGAAAAGGTCTTAGGTACGCTCTCAAAATAATAATTCACCAGAGTACAGTCACCAGCATTAATATCTGCCACAGTGAAGCGTGCAAAGTTACTAGTGCGTTAGTTAGTAGTGCGTTAGTACTATTGTAATCCAAAGTTTTAAGCTGAAATTCGTAGTATTTTTTGAATATTAGCCGTTTATTTTTATATTTAGAGCCAACTTTGCAATTTTTTTCTATCGAGAAAAATTTACCGAATCGTGTTTTCGCCACTAGACGTCAGTAGAGTTAGCCCTTAACTTTGCTGTATATGAGTTTCAAAGGGATTGCTGCAGTCGTGTTGATAAATAAGAGGATCATACTAAGCAAATTGAGATACTGTAGGCCCTTAGTTCTTCGATGAATTTCCGTATTCCGTATTTAAAAGGAAAGTTTCTAGTAATAAGTGTGAAATAAAATAAATAAGCAAACTGGATGTAGATTAACGTGAAAACCCTCCGCGAAAACGCTCCCAGAACAGTCGTGCTCATTATGGGCGAGTTACGCACTACGTTTCAATTAAAAACTCCGCCGAACTAAGGCTCCGGACACACCAAAAGCGAACGCATGCCAAGCAAACACCGCTATAACTTACCTATAACCTAAAATACTTAAAAACCAACTTAATTGCCATTTCAAAGTATAACAAATTGATTCATGTACTCGTATCTATTCAATTTTTCAATTCATTTTCAATTTCACTATGATTTCCTGACAAAAGTATGGGATGTCAACATGACATTAGTCGCACAAAGGTTCCACCCTGATGCATCAATCAGTTTGTTCGACTGTACCTCCTTCCCACATGCTTAGGTACAGAACGAATAATAAGAGAAATAAAAATTCCAGTCGATTTTGCCACTTTTTTTGACGTCTTGGTATTTGCGCACAGGATTTTTTGGGTCCCATTGGTGAAATTTTGTCCTTTTTACCCGACTGCCCGAAGGAGGGTTATGTTTTTCGAGCGTATGTATGTATGTATGTATGTATGTGGGTATGTATGTCCATTTCTTTGGTCCTCGCTGCAGCCTAAACGGCTAGACGGATTTTGACATATGAGGTATCATTGGATTCGTCATAACTGTCGGAGTGACATAGGCTACATAATATTTCAATGTGGCGTCTGCGAAAAAAAATATGGCAGAGGAATGAAAAAACAAATTGTATTGTAACAATATGGGTATCAATTATAATTAGCCCATTTTAAATATATATAGGTTATAATACTTTTAATCTACCTTTTTCACATAAATATCAAAAAAGTGTAAAATAAAACATTAAATTAAAAAAATCAAAAAACCCGACTGCCAAAACTAAAAGGAACAAAATAAGTCTAGTGGTCTAGAATTCTGTTAAGTAGCTAATTTAAAGTTCAACAGTCGGGACCCATTTAAATCGTGACGCTCAAAAACTCAAAAACTAGTAATGGGTCCCGACTGTTGAACTTTAAATTAGCTACTTAACAGAGTTCTAGACCACTAGACTTATTTTGTTCCTTTTAGTTTTGGCAGTCGGGTTTTTTGATTTTTTTAATTTAATGTTTTATTGAACTATACACTACATTTTTGAGCAATTACCTTCGCCACAGATTGAGATGAAAAAAAAAAGGCTTTTTAACCAAGGTAAGGTGGGTGGGGTAAGACTAACTAAGACACCGGGGGCAGACTACTACAGTACAATAACTCGATATGTGCACGACTTTCTGTCTCTAACTCAGAAAACTGAATCACGCACTATACTTGGTTTGGATCGGTATTTAACTAAATGTAAACTAAACAACGTCAATTGGTGTCTTGAACATTTCCCCTATTATATTACTTTTAAACATTTCTATTTCTGTATTGGAATACACTGGTCTAGTTTGTATTACAATGATAGATACCTAAGTAAAATGTTTTAAATCATTAAATGTACCAAATCTGGCACCTGAAGTTTGTTTACATTTAACTAAATACCTAGGTATCCAATTCCAAACCAAGTATACCTAAGCAGGGTACAACCTTGTGCTACTATCGTTATTCTCAAACGGATGGACTCATTTCGATATTTTTTTTACGTGAAAGCGATTTTCCATGGGGTGGCTATGTCTGATAAAAATCGATTCAGTCGTTATTGAGATACATAATAATATTGATTTTTGAAATAAAAAGTCAGAGGGTTTTCAACTTGTCTAAGTTGGTTAGGATATAGATTCATTATAAATAATTAGGTATATTCTCAGGCTCTGAGTCATGCAACGAGCTATGGAGAGAGCTATGCTTGGAGTTTCTTTGCGCGATAGAATCCGTAAAGAAGTAAAGTCACCGACATTGCTGGAAAAATATGCAAGTTGAAGTGGCAATGAGAGGGCCACATTGCTCGAAAAGCAGATAACCAATGGAGGAGAAAAGTCCTCGAGTGGTGACCGCGAACCGGAGGACGAAGCGTTGGCAGGCCTCCCACCAGGTGGACTGACGACATCGTGAGAGTTGCGGGCAAATGGTGGATGCAAGTGGCGTGTTGTCGTTCATTGTGGTGTTCTAAGGGGGAGGCCTTTGTTCAGCAGTAAACGTCTTCAGGTTGATGTTGATGATGATGAATTATGTTCTCATCATATTTTTTTCAGATTTTTCAAGCCAACGGCTTGTACTCGTAGAGAGGGGGAATTCTACAGTATTCTTAAGCGCAAGCGCGGTTGTATCCGTCTGTGTTCACAGGTGTAGTCGTAGCCTAAACAAGGGCGGATAATGATAAATTCAACACCCCTCCCGCTCCCTCCCTCTACTAATTGGATTCCGAGAGGCGCGCTGGCTATTAGTGAGAGCGGGACGAGAGATAGGGTTGGTGGGTTAGAAATGAGAATAGTGGACAAAAATACCTAATGTACATACCGTAATAACTTTATCAATTCTTCGCTGTGGGATGGGAAACGTTCTTCTTATTGGCCCAGGAGTCTAACTTAGCTATACAAATAGCTTCCAGTGTCAAAAAAGAAACCACGCAGAACTATTGACTTCAATGTTATTTTAAATTCCCTGTTCGTAAACTTGCGACATAAAATGGTTTTTTATGCTCTAGTGCATTTATAAAGTAAAATCTGATTACTGCTAACCAGAGGCCGTATTGTCTAACGCACGGGCGCACGCAATCCCATTCGCCATCTCTTTCTACCCTGCAGGGCTACTACGAAATTCGAAAACCGAAGTTTGTATCGTACCGTCCCTCTCACTCTCGTATTAAATTAAAAGTAACTGTATGCGGGACGGTACGGTACGAACTTTATTTTTTGAAATTCGTAGTAGCCCTGCTGATATCGTGTGACAGAAAGAAGCAGTGAAAGCGATGGTGATTCCAAGTGTGTTAGACAATAGCCCCCTTATTCATAAAACTTAACAAGCCTATGTTAACTAACAAATGCTTTGTCCCTTTCTAACAAATACAAATGTCGAAGTGACAGATAAGGACAAACGAATTTTAGCGGCATTTTAACTAAAATAGGTTTGATTGTCGTTTATGAATAAGGGGGTAAGTCCACTGCGGGGCTACTATGCAATTCGAGTTCGTGTTGTTCCGTCCCTCTGACACTTACTTATACTATTCAATACGAGAGTGAGAGGGACGGTACGATATGAACTTCGATTTTCGAATTTCAGAGTATTAGCCCCCCCTGGCCTTAACGCCGCACTTCTGGCAACCCTGAAGACTACCTACTGCCTAACTTCGAGTAAGATGAAATTGTGAGCTGTATAATTTTCTAGGAAATCTCGCTTTTCCAGCCTCGTGAAACATTGCCTAATATGAAGATGAGTAATGAATAATCATGGTAACATTATGGTGTAATTCGTTTATAGACTCTGGCCAAAGAAAGCTGTCCAGGCATTTTTTACGAAACTTTAATCTGGTATCATTTTTGAAACTGTCAAAATTGTCATATTGACATTCTAACCCGGCTTAGATAATTTTGAAACTTGTGCTATAAGAAATAAATAAATATTTTTTTGTTTAATTCAACCTCATACCATCCTCAAAATGCAAATTTCATAAGATTTTGTTAGAATTAAAATGTTAGAAGATATATTCAATGCCAATCTGAGGCCGTATTGCCTAGCGTTTCTGATGCTTGCGATCGCAATCAAATGACAGTTATTGTATGCGAAATTATGTCTCTTGTCAAAATGGACCAAAAATTTATGTATCTGGACTGTACGAAAATGGGCACTGACAAAGGTCATAAAATTTACCAAAGGACTCCTAAAGTGCAGTATCAACTTTCACACACTACTTATACCTAGTGTCATCCACGAAGACGCGTGATTTTGTCAAAATTAGCCATTAATGATATTGTAATAAGAACCACGGCACGCGTCATCGTGAATGACTCTACCTATACCTACCTACTACATGAATTTTGATGCAGCTTGAAGAGTCCCGAGTATAAGGAAATATCTGTTTTTTTTTTTTTTTTTTTTTTTTAACTACGATTGAGCCCAGCGTCATGTCGATTTCTCTAAATAAGAAAAAAAAATTAAAGAGGCAGTTGCAAATATCTAAATATCAACAGCAGGTGTTGTCAGCCTCATTTTTTTCAATTTGCCGCGGTGACGTCACTACTCGTACATAAATGTCACAAGTACCTGCCTACCTAGTTAGGTGTCATCCATAATACAAAAACCATAATGTTAGAGAGATGTTTTTTATCTTCCGTGGATAGAAATAAATAAATATCATGGCACACTTGACACCAATTGACCTAGTCCCAAACTAAGCAAAGCTTGTACTATGGAACTAGGCAACGGATAGTGATACTTATACAGATAAATACATACTTAAATACATATGAAACATCAAGACCCGAGAACAAACATTCGTATTATTCATAAAAATATCTGCCTGGCCCGGAATCGAACCCGGGACCTCAAGCTGCGTGGTCAGGTACTCTAACCACTTGGCCATCCGGTCGTCAAATCAAATCGGTCAAGTGCGAGTCGGACTCGCGCACCGAGGGTTTTAAACAAATGTGTAGTGTCTATGAACATTCAGTATTCGCAGAGCCTCACTCCTAAGCAAATTATAAAAAGTGTGGGGTTATTTAAGATTGGTCACTAACAAGACAGAGACAAAAAATATATTTTCAGACTTTTGTTTATTGGTTGTGCCATTAGAGCCCGGTTCATACCAAGTTTCAAGTTTCTTAGACAATTAGAAGAACCCTATAGGTTTGGATTCTCCAGCAAATTGAATGGAAATGTTTTTTTAATAACTGTATCTTTAAATTGCATTGATTTAGAAATTTTCTTTTTCATTCCTTCAAGGGCTAGCAGATCTGAGTATTTGATTTAAGCTTGATGAAGGTATCGCCTGAGAGAAATGGTGTTGACAAACGAACCGAAGGACAGACAAACCAAACGGGCAATAAGGTGTCAAGGGTTTGGCAACTGATGTACAAAACACTAAAAACGCGTAAAATCAGTATGAGGCGAGGCTGCCGCTGTCAATTCATTGGTAACAATCATGAATACTGAGCTACAGCGCATGCGTCCGCCTGTTCGTAGCATAGGTCGCTCATTTTGTTTATTACGCCTAGTATCGCTTATTTTCTCTAACTGTATCAGGAGCCTTATTCGGCTCTGTTCACTGGTTTTGGTACTTTTTTATCGATTAATATTTTTTTTATATGATAGAGGGCAAACGAGGCAGGAGGGTCACCTGACTGCAATCAACGCCGTCTATACAGGGTGGCTTATTTAGATCAATCAGTACGGGAAAGTCTGAAACTACAAGACACGAAGATCTGTTCTTAGGAAGCATGCCATCGATTTTAGTAACAAGAAAAACTGCATTCATACATTAAAAAAAACACTAGTTCTCAGTTCGGGAATCGAAGGCGGTCGCTTTGAAAAATAAAAGGCAAATTATTTCTATTTGGATATCGGTAGTGTAGGTCATATCATAAGAAATAAATGTTACTATGAAACACGGTATCTAGAATGAATAAATGCATTGTATTTAATATCTTTAATAATGTAATAAATAATTAATACAGTTTTTTAAAATGTATGAATGCAGTTTTTCTTGTAATTAAAATAGATGACATGGTTCAGTCGCCATCAAATATTTCGGAGCAAGGTGGTCAAAAATTTTGGCACATGCACTCTATTTTTAAGTAACAGAGTTCATGTTTCGATATTTTTGATCACCTGGCCGTTCCGAATATCTGATGGCGACTGTTCCTAAGTAAGAACAGAACTTCGTATGTCTTATAGTTTCAGGCTTTCCCATACTGACCGATATATTTATACCATCATTACGATTGGCGCATTTGAGCCACCCGGTAACTATCACTACTAAATGTTTACAAAGAAAAGGACAAAATGACAGAAGAGGAACTTGAATGAACCATTCCTCACCCACCAATATCTGTGATGATAAAAATAATAGTGATGAATCACTTTCAGGCTTTGAATTTCTGAATCAGATTTTGACTATGGTTAGATCATTCAAAATGAATTGGATTTTTTTAGGAATAAAACTCACGCTGTCTCTTTTCATTAAATTTCATTTCATTTTGTACCCAATATTATACGAGTGTTTGCGCACCTGTGTATACTACTATATTTGTGACCGTATTTTTTATCTGTGAAATGTGTTGTCAATCCTATTTTTTTTATTTGCCGCCATTTCACGCTGTCAAGTTTCGCTGGTCCTACGTCCTACCCTAGCCTGCTTACTTCGCGCTCAGAATACACCCCGCGCCGGCGCCGTGCTATCATTACACTGTCACTGCGTTTATCTTAATTCTCGTAATAACCCCACAGCGTTTACGCTGATCGATGCTAATGGCTTTTATTGATATAGGCTAGGTGTTAGTTTAGCTTATACGTCGGTGGTTAGCGCCCGTAAACTGGTCTATAGGCGCACTAGTGACATATTCTTGACAATCCATGACTTATAGAGCAGCTGTTACTCTACACTTGTTAAGAGCAGTTTTAAACGTAAGGCATCTGGGTCAAAGCAATTTAAGATTTCGTAATTTTACATACTCCTTACACCCATATTTTATGAATATCGTAATAAAAAAGTAACTCATGTTAGTTCATTTTCCGTTCAACACTAATGCTAGCTAGCTAGCACTAGCTAATGCTGCTAAGAGTAATACATAAACCTCTAAAACAACACTAATGTAAATATAAATTAAATATAACGTAAATGCAAATTTCAGCTTTCAAAATAAACTCAAAAAACCATTTTGTGATCGATTTTTGAGTGCTCTATAAATTATTAAGTATTTTTTTGGAAAAACTTGCAATGACGTCGTTTTTGTTTTAGAAGTGCGAACCGTACGTCAAAATACCATGTAAATAATAATGTAATCTTTATTTATCTTTCATAAAAATACAATAATGTTGAGTAGGAAGATCTTCAGTCTTTGTAGGAAACTATGGTGTTATTATTTCTACTGCAAGACAGTTTATTCGCACCATGTTCAGCAGCAACGTCAAAACGATACGGGTGACACTCTTGCCCGGCCCGGATAATACCGGGATGGAAATACCTACCCTGTTTTTCGTGTACACGCCCATAGAAGCTCCTGTCAGTTTCTATGGGCGAGTACACAAAAAACAGGGCCGGTATTTCCATGTCGGTGTTATCCGGGCCGGGAAAGAGTGTCACCCAACGATACAACAGAGATTCCATCGCTATCCAACCCTATTGTGAAAAACAAATGCCAACCATCACCAGTAATTTTTTCATGACGAATAACTTGTAGTCGCGCGAGTCGCGAAACTACTCCGATAATGCCTTTTCATACTGTTCAGCTACTTTTACCTTATGCCCTTCTACCTCTTTCAAAACATGTCCTAAACTAAATCCTTCTCAGTACAATTTAACAGGCTGTGGAATCGGTTACTGATCCAGATCAGGCAATCTCCCTCCGTTGGGTAATCCAGGATATGTTTGAGGAATACGTGACTCACAGTTTCTACCTAAATTGCGAGAAGATTATTTATTTATTAGGTACATTAGAAATGTAACAATTATGCACATTAAAAAGTGTCAAAAATCCGGGCCAGTGTGCCCAGCATACTTATTTTTTGTGTCTAAATTATTTAAATCATTGTCGCTCCCCAACTGAATGCGTCTCTCATCCACTCAAAGATTTACTGGTAGAGCCTTAAACGTATCTGGATAGCTTCGCCTTTAAAAGTGAATCTCAACGTTTGTCAATGTGTTTGTTTCTTTAGTTTTGTACAGTCGAGGAAACTACTAACATATCAAGGTGGAAACTTATCACAATCAATTTCGCTATGATTCCTTTGGCAAATGTATTGGATTGTCAACATGATAGTAGCACAAAGATTCCACCTTGGTATGTAATTTATTTTCCCCGACTGTGTACATACAACGGCTATGTAATACTTTTTCCTTAATCCAAATTACCGGTAATTATAACTCGGAATCACATGGCAAATCAAAGCTGGCAACACGTTTGCGGGGCTAATAGGTAATTAAGGCCGAGCCGGTACAGGCTGATTACCGGTACGCAATTACGGTATAGGATACATAGGATGGTGAAGGCGTCAATCCCGCCCCTGAGTGCTGCGTTTACACTGTATAGATGGATGAGTAGTTGCGGTTGCAAAATGAATGTCGAGTTTCCCCGAGTCAATGTCTAATGCCGCATTCGAGTCAGGGGGCTACTAGGTACTCACCAGCATTAATATCTGCCACAGCGGAGCGTGCAAAAATATCTTACCTACACGTCCTTCCGGCCCTAGAAATAGAGTCGTATCAGATATTTATGCACTCTTGTTGTGTCAGATATTGGTGCTGGTGTCTGTACTACGAAATTCGAAAATTGAAGTTCGTATCGTACCGTCGCTCTCACTCTCGTATTAAATAATAAGCGTCAGCGGGAAGGCAAGATACGAAGTTCGAATTTTGCACTTTGTAGTATAGGCCAGACCCAGAAGATATTTCGGGTCATTATTCGAACGTTTCAACCACCTAATTTTCGTGGTCACATTTTTTTATGAATGGGCTGTAGAATGAAATTAAATTTAGGATTGTTTTTTAGACGTACTGTACCTACTTCTAGTAAATAACCTGGAAACTGAGCCTTTTATCATTCTACTGTGGATGCACAGTATGAACAAAATAAGTTCTTGTTAATCTACTTCTCGTTTGGTTAAGTAG
>NC_133477.1:6378179-6414684 GCF_025370935.1 Choristoneura fumiferana
TACATACAAAAATTACCTGTAACTGCATACATTTGAGTGCCAAATTTTGTACCGCTCAGTATTATTTTAGATAAAACTTGAAATGGATATTATAGCATAGGTTTCATCCCGGAATTGCGATTAACAAATTCTTCGCAGTCAAAGTCAAAGCAAGACTAATAGGTCCCTTATAAATATTGCATCCAGAAATATGTGATTAAAAGTATCTCTAACTGAGACTAAAGACCGTTATAGTACATTATATACAAGTGTGCTATGTTGGTCATTACACTCGAGTCGGTTTTTAAGCCTGAGCCGAAGGCGAAGGCTTAATGGAGACGAAAAGTGTAATGACCAATGCTCACGTGTTTCATACGACGTTTTCAACACACTTGCGAGGAAAAGTAAATAAAAGTTCACATTTATTTAAAAACTTTAATTATTGAAACAGTTATTAAAAGTACAATTATTGAAATGATATGCTACCGCCTTATGAGGCATTTGTACTGTATGTTTAATTGTATTATTAATTATTTCATTGCTTTGTTCTTGGTATTTGTAAATGTCGGTGATAATGCAACATTCTGAAAGGAGGTAGAAGAACATTGCGTTTCATCATTAGCAAACGTATGAAATCCCAAATCATCATTGGCATATGAGGTGGAAGGACGCGTTCAGGGCAGAACTTCTTGGATTGTGGCTCCAAATGGATTGCTTGTGTTATTTTGGCACTTATGTCGGCTTTATTTTGGATGGAGTCCTCAATATATGACTCGGCGACATTATTAGATCGCCATCCCCCATGGCGTTTTAAAGTCAATATATCGGCTCCTGAATTAGCCAGCAATGTAGCTGAAGTCCGCCTAAAACTGTGTCCGGTGTAAGCGTCAGCCTGTGGTAAGCCTAAAAACTTGGCAATTTCTCTAGGCATCGATCCAAATTTGTTCACTCCGATAGGCTGACTCGTGCATTTGCCGTTTTGAAAATTTTGGAAGAACCGGTCAGATTTTCCTTTTGTTGAACGTAAACTTTCATATTTTTTCACTATTTCATAAAATGGTCCGTGAATAGTAAATGACCGAGGAATTTTATTTTTAGTGTTCGGAATTTTGACAAGTAGCATCTCTCCGTGATTCTCTATATCTTTTGTCGTAATGTTGTTTAATTCCTGACGCCTACAGGCACCAGTAATTCGAATATTAATGCGACCTGAAAATAAATAAAATCATAATTAAGTTATAATAATCGTACTTAGTTCCTATTATATCAACACTCACAATACCGCCTACAAATATTATAATAATGAATACAAAACTAAATAGTGGAACTGACCTTTGTCGCTAGATATTGATTATCCGGTGCTTCTTTAATGAACTTCTCCACTTCATTAGGTGTTAAAACCTTGGATTTTCGACTGTAAAAGCCGTCTGAACGTCTTTTCAAGAATGCAGTTAGATTGGTGTACGCTTTGATGTCAATTGCATTTTTATTCTGCACGGTACTCTTCAACATAGAATATATACACCAAAGCGAACTAGGTTTATACCTCTTCGCCAGTTCACTAAAGTAAGCCATGAACACGTTTTCTGAGAAAGAGCTTGCATTTTTGCTATTTTTCCATTGAATGAAATTTGCGTAGGCTTGCATGTATTTATCTTTTGATTTTGAGGGCAAAAGACTATCACTCGCATTTTGCGCTTCAACTATGATATCTGGCGGCGTACACTCGATAAGTAATTCTTCGTTATCTAAATTCGACATTTTACAAAACAACACTAACGAAATGCAATACTGTGAATAAACTTAACAAACAGAAACCCATTTAAAAGATGGCGGCCGTAATTTTTTTTTTCGCGCGCTCAGCGCTGCATGCGCGCGCAAGTCTGAGATAAGGGCACCGGCAAAGTAGCTAATCAGCCACATATTTATAAATTTTGAAATGGGTATTTATAGTTAAAAATACACCGTCAAATTATAAATACCAACAAGCTAACAAGCAGTTTCATGAAATTCTTTAATTATTTATCACATTTTGAATTGAATTTTATATTTACGCAAATAACTACTTAGCTGTTTTCGAAACATTAATACTTCTTGCTAATATTTAAAAAGATATGTAATGAAAAGGCACTAGTGCGATAATGTAATGTAAAAGGCACGGCATGGGTAATATTCTGCATTATCAGTGTAAATACGCTGTAATAAGACCTACTTTACGAGCAGGTGTGTTGAAAAAAAAGTATACATTTTAAGTACCTGGGTGTATTTATAGATTATCCTGTAAAAAAAACAATAACAAGAGGCAAACAACAATTAAATCACACACGCAACCTGAATTTAAATAATAAGATCACATTATTAACGTCAGAACGCAAATGGCTGTCGCCTCGTTCGGCAATCGTCATCACTTACATGTTAAGAAAGTCACAACATGGGCTGTCAAATCAATTTCATTCACGCGAGCAGATCATTAAAGTTGAATTAAAGCTATCTCTCGTTCGTGAGAACGCCGCTCATTCGCTCACTCATTCGTTCAGTCATTCGTTGGCTCACGATCCGTTAATAGGGTTCATAAAAATTTGTCAGTGCCGAGGAAAGTATGCTATTTGAGTGAGATTCGTATAATTTACATGCATTTGTAGCGCTAATGCTTGCAATGAGGACTACCTGAATGTATGAGGTCGTTTGCAAGTTGCGTAAGCTTGCAAAGATTTATATTGAGCATAAGAAAAATGCATTGCGGATTTTTTCGTGTGATGGAGGTACTAAAAAAGGAATTTAAGACTCATTTTGTTAATTACTCTTATTACACGACCCACTGTAATAATGATTTAGTATCCCTTAAATAAATAAAGTGAAAATGTGTTTGCATATAATCTGAGAATCTGAGTCAAGGTGTCACGGATCTCGTAAAAGACTTTTACATTTCCAATTGGAATTTTCAACGTTGGGCTATTCAGGGGCGAACGTTCGATCTAGTTGTCCTCATCTCTATGAAATCGTATGCTTTCGAGTTTGAACGGAGCTCGGTCGCTCGGGTACCTACTATATTTAATGCAACAAGAAGGTAGGCATAATAATTGTGTTAATAAAGCCCCTGCATTAGACGAGAGACGTTAGAATTTACTATTTTCTTGTGAGAAGGTACATTTCGTGCAAATATTCGCGAATATTTGATAAAACAAGAGCGTGTGGAACACGTACGAAATAGGGTTCCGTAGCCATTACGAAAAAATTAAGTAATTATATTTTTAAGGATTTCGTATTTTGTACGGAATATTCCAAGTTTAGGTATATTTTATACCTTAGGCTGCTATTTACTCTTAAACAACTAATAATTCTCAAGAAAACTTAACCGTTATAGTTTTCCTTGTAAGTTTGATGTACCATCCTGGTGTTTTTTTTATTTTTTACCCGCCGTTTTAGATTTTAGAGGGGGGGAGGCGGATGCTCGATTTTAATGAAAATTTTCACTTTAAAGTCGAATATTTAGCAAACAAATCACTGAATCAACGATACCCCATACTACAAGATTGGATAAATGGTTTTTTTTTGAATTTTTATTGTACCACTTTGTCGGTATAGTTTACATATATATTCGTGCAAAATTACAGCTTTCTAGCATTGATAGTCCCTGAGCAAAGCCGCGGACGGACAGACAGACAGACAGACATGGCGAAACTATAAGGGTTCCGTTTTTGCCATTTTGGCTACGGAACCCTAAAAACAGTCTACTTGTGCAGCAAAAGTTACTCAAATTTTTTGTACAGCGTCAGTGTCAATCCCAGTGGAGCTTTACTATTTTAACGTCACAGTCCCACATCCCTCCAAAACATGGCTCACTCATAGACCCAGTCAATCGAAGCCGCGTTCCCATATCAATCCTGCGCCGGTGACACTGACAGCCTGTAATGAGCGACATTAGTCGCCACACAATACCTGAAACCGCTTCATTCACTTCGCCATCATATTAAGTGTTAATGAACAATTGGGCTGTATTGTTAGATTTTAAGCGCTTTTTTTCAGATGCATTTGGCGATTGTCGGTCTGCTTTCTCGTAGTAAATAAGGTTCTGTTAAAAATGATTTACTTACTTACTTGCTGAGGAATTCCATCCTGCGGAGACGATCCTGGCCGCGCCACTAGGATGTCACTCACTGCCAGAATATTGTAGTCGCTAGATTTACTTAAGTAAACTCCATTTCAATAGAATCTGATAATCCTGTAGACACTTCCAGCCAACTAATACCGGGTTGCCTAGGTCTTGGGGATGTGACTATTACTATTTTTTTGATTCCTTTTAGATTATAATCACATCAACAGGGACAGGGACATAAAAAAATAAGTGTTCCCACGTCTTGTCTTAAATGTCTACCTATGGGCTTTTTCTTCTGAATTTTGGCACTTACCTTAAAAAATAAAGACGAAGAGCTAGAAGAGCTTTCGTAACAAAAAAAGAAGAAAGAAAAGCTATTCATGAATTTTATTAGGGTCGTCCGCAGCTAAGCTCAGAGACCGTTAGTTCTAGAAAGCTGTAATTTGGCATGAATATACATATAAGTCAAGCCGACCAAGTGGTAAAATATAAAATAAAAAAAAATTTTTTAGGGTCCCTCCCATAGACTTACAAGTGGGGGTGTTATTTTTTCTCGACTAACCCTATAGACGATACCCCACAGGGTATCATTGGATAGGTCTTTTAAAACCATAGGGGGTTGCCACGACGGTTTCTCGATTCAGTGATCTGTACTTGCGAAATATTCAACTTTAAAGTGCAAATTTTTATTAAGATCGAGCAAAATCTAAACTGTTGAGTGGAAAAATTTGCAAAAACTCCGGATTGTTGTAAGTACCTACATCAAATTTACAAGGAAAATTGTAACGGCTAAGATTGCTAGGAGTATTTTTTTAATTTCGTCTTAGTGTAAAGAACATTTATTTCAGACAAAAATCATCTCATCTATTATTTATATAACGTTTTAGAACCCTCATAATACGGATAGAATCAAAGTTATTTCTGAGACTCTTAGCTAGTAAAACTTGATTACTACCTACTATAACTTAGGATCACCGGGTTCTCGACAAGTTAATAAATAAAATGCTTACGCGTGTCTTATACGTTTTAGTTTGGTCGTTAAATCGCTAAGTAAATAATGCTTTATGATGTATTTTATAATCCTCCATAAAATTTATAATACTAATCTATTCAAACTCTTTCCCGCCTAACAAAAGCACTATCAGAAAATCAATTGATTGATTTTAATGCAACTCGGAATTTTCGAATTTGGAACGCGACCACTATCCAAATGGCTTCCATAAACGCGGTAATTGGAAGCTCATTGGCCAATAGCTTTAACTGAAACTAAATTAAAAAAATAATATTGCCTCATGTCATGTTTTGTTAATTTAGCTTTTATTATATTGAAACACCAAAAGTTAATTTATAACTTACTATCATTTAAGTTTCTCATCGAGGAAATAAGCAGGTCTTTATCCAATTAACGCTGCATGGCCGTAAATTATTGGACTGGACGTTTAAAAATAAAACTATTAATAAAAGCAAATTAATAATTGATGAATAAACCATTCACGTCACACGTTGCCCAATAAATTAAATAAATCGCAGTATCACGCCCATTATTATAGAGATAGCTAAATAAGAGCTGGTTAAACAATAACTAAGTGCTAAATTGCGCGTTATCGGGGTAATTAATGTGTTGAGATAATAGCTAGCTTGCTAGTTAAGTACTGTTTGAAAATGTAAAAACTGCTAAAGTGAAGTATGGATCCATTGGCGCTGGCAGTTAAAACAGTTAAGATATACGTTCAGAAAACTAATCTTAGTTTAAAGCGACAGTAAATTATGACACTGGCCATCTCATTCCGCCCGAGCCAAAAAGCCTAAAAGAAAAAATGAAGCGTTCGAAATTTAATTTATTCAAAATTGAAACGTCACGGCACACAAAGGCGCGGGCACAATGGCGGCGGCCGCGCGAGTGTTAACACGAAAATTAAATGCTGATATCACAATTAATCAAGAGGCTATATTAATAATTGGCTATTCACTACGCCGTGAGGTGTCAAATTATATTGCTCAATTAACCGCTGGTGGAATAGAATAGGGCGTGTTTGGCCCTGTTTATAAATACAGAACTTGTTTTCTTTTGTGCCGTGGGTACAGGGAAAGTTTTTATATCGCCGCATGGAGTTAATAAGTACTGCACAATAGATTAGATGGAGTATGATACCGGGATGAGGTGTTCGGGACGGTGTACCACAATGGTACGTTATGTTTATAGTGGTTCTTTAAATTTAAGTATCATTTGCTGAGTATCATTTTGTTCAGGACCACCTCTTTGTATTTCATTTGAATTTTACTTTTACCAATAAACATATTTAGTTCTTGCGGATAAGATAAATATGGTTCCTTTTCGATAAAATTTGAACGAAAAGCTGAAAACAAAACTAAAACATTTTCTAAATGAAATGAAGCTAAACTTTTTCCATGATCATTTACCTAAATTAAAAGAAAAATAGATTGCATAACACAAAGAAAAAAAACCTCACGTAATCCTATCTTACTACAACTAAATAATCCTACTAATATTATAAATGCGCTAAAACGGCTTGACGGATTTGGATAAAATTTGGTAAAGATTAAAAATATTTTATTTGCTTAAACACGAGTAATAGTTAAATACAGTTGGTACACATAAAAAAGAAAATAAGTCCTACATTACCTTGCGGCGTACAAATTGTTTATTGCAGTAAAAGTGCTAATGCAAATGAAAAATAAAAGAATTTCATACAATAGTACTATCCTGAATCTACAAAACAAAAACCTATTAAAATGTCAAAACTGATATTAATGTCCATTTCATAAAAAAAAAGAAAATATTCCATACAATACTATACTATCCTGAAACTACAAAACAAAAACCTATTAAAATAAATGTCAAAAGTGATAAGTGTCCATTTTATAAAAAATTAAATTGGTAAGAAAAATTACAGTTAAAATCAAAATTTAAGATTAAAAATTAAAATTAAAACATGCATGCATGGTATGTCATGTAGATTGTTTTTTAGTTAAACTATCTAAGGTTTTAGTGCACCGTCAATGATCACCACGATATAAATTCTAAGAATTTATTATATTCCTGGAAATTAAGTGAAATCTCAAAATTTTAATTCAATTGCTATGCTTATGGCAAAATTTTAAACCTTGAAATTTGCCTATCAGCGGCAGTACTATAATAATATGGACTTAAACAGGTACTTAGTTAGTTTTTTACCTCTAACCGAACGGAACCCTAGATGCGCGAGCTCAACTCGCACTTGGCCAGTTTTTTATACAATTTCTGTACAAAAAAAACGCTTAACAAATTAGATCCTCAAAATGGATTACTAAACTGTGAAATCACACGTCAAAAAAACTGGAACCATAAAATAAAACAGTTTAGCGTTGAGTAGGTCCGAGACGTCGTCGACAATAAAATGAACGTTTAATAACTACTAATACATTATTAACCCATATATATTTTAATCTACACAAACGTCTTTACTGGGTCCAGTGACGTTTAATACAGTTGTAGTGATGATCGTGTTACGTTCTTAATAAATTTGTCGATAAAAGTCCATTTCACCGATATAAATATTTCACAAGTTTTCAATTTACGTATTTAATTTGTTTTAGTTTAACACTAGTGCTTACCATCGGCTTCGCATTTAAAATTTTGCGCTATCACTAAACCCCCATGGGCATTTGATTAACGTTGCATATTAAACATCTACGCCAAATTGAATATTTCTCATCCTGGTTGTTGAAATTTAGAGATTTTATTCCGATGCCGTGGGAATTTCGGGATAAAAAGTAGCCTATGAATAATTGTTCCCGGTGTCCAGCTATCAAAATATCAAATTTCATCTTGATAAGTCCAGCCGTTTTAGCATTAAAGAGCTACAAATACACACACACACACACACACACACACACACACATATATCACAAACTTTTGCATTTATGATATATGACGGACTAGTAGGATATAGCTATCAGAACTGAAGTAGATTGGATGACTATACACACTGCGGGTTATGAAGATCAATTAATAATAGCAGAAAAGCTTTTATAGATTTCGTCAGTAGATACTTATACATCTCATCATAACGCCATTCAATAATTGCGAATTTAGTCAATAATACTGAATTCAGATTGTCTGCAAAAAATTGCAAGAAACCATTTTAAGTATATTGGTAATTTTTCTCTATCTAAAAATAAATATATATACGAGTACCTTATGAGACACTTTTACAACAAAAACTCCACATTTTTTGAATCGTTAAAGCCTTATTTTTTATAGTTAACACTGCCAGGATTTTTGCTAGCAATTTTATTCACGGACATAAAGCGTGACAAAATTTCATTTAAATGACGTTTTTCAATATACACAGGCAGGTACAACCTCAAAACGTATTAAAAATCCTCGACTATCGATGGTGGTAAAAGTTGGTCACATCACTATAATAGGGTTTGGACAGACGGTCATACGAGAGATTATTTACGTTCGATATATTTTTAGGATTAGTGAGAAAATTATTTCTTTCCGAGCTCATAAGCGGTAAGGTACCTGGCAGGGCCAACGTTATTAATTTTATTTTTTCCCGCCGAGAAACACACGGGCTACCGTTGGCATGTTGGAACATTAAATGAAGATTAAAAAATAATTACATATTTTAACATTGCACGTTGGAAATTAAGAACAAGGAATATTAGCTGTTCGAAGTCGAAAACATGAGCATTTTTTGCGAAATCGGCCACTTACATTTTATAAAGACAAAATGAATACATTTATTTTTTATTTTTAAAAAAGTGGCAGTGCGAATAAGTAAGTTTTAGGTGATCTATGGTTGATTGTATTCTCTGAAAGCCAAATATCGGTTAGTATTAAGTATGTGTATATTTTTTTTCTCACACTTTTTTTTCTCACACACCTAACGGAAGCGGTTTTGAGATTTACTGGTCGTTGTTATGTTTTATTATAGCCGTTTAACGATAGATTTGAATTTGCTTTATTACGATCGCGTGTCTAATTAACATTAACTATTTTAACGCGTTCCTGGGTCAAGTTAGGCTGGGATTCGGCTGATGCGACTTAAGCGAATCACCTTATTTCTCTATTACCGTACGTGCACTAGTGATGTAACGAATATTCGCATTCGCATTCGCAAAATTTCTGCGAATGTTTTGCGAATACGAATATCAGAAAAAAATACAATTATTAAATAATAGTAGGTTAATAAATCAAAATACATTCATTTCTTATGTTTTTTATACAAAAAAAATAACAACCTTGTAATGAAATTATCAGTATTCACTTAATCATTTGGTATTAAGTATTTATTTATTTACTTCGCGTTCGAACTAGACTGCCATAGACAGTTTGGCGCCAGAACGAAAAACTGAATATTCGCATTCGCATTCGCATTCGCGAATGTTCAAAAAATGACATTCGTTACATCACTAACGTGCACTATAGCTACGTCTATGTGACACGTACGTGAAGTGGTAGCGATCTTTTATGAAAGTTTGTAATTAAATGATAATAACCTATGCAAAGTAATAATAACGGCAGATTCAAACATCATCTCAGCGTCTCGGCATAGATCTCGCTATAGATAGTGCCCCTGCATTATGTATAGCGAGATACAGGCTCCTTTCAGAATGAGAGAGCTTGGATCGTAGTTCCCACGCGAACCGGAACAGAAACAGGTAAGACGAAACCATATTGGTTCTGTTTTCTCCATTTCAGCTATTTTTAACCCCCGACGCAAAAAGAGGGGTGTTAAAGTTTGACCGCTATGTGTGTCTGTCTGTCTGTCTATGGCTCCGTAGCTCTTAAACGGGTGGACCGATTTGAATGTTTTTTTTTATTTGAAATCAGGTTTTCTAGCGATGGTTCTTAGACATGTTTCATCAAAATCGGTTCTTGAGATATTGAACTTTGAAGTGACAAAGTCGGGGGTTATCCAACTTTTGTTGGTTAGGTTAGGTTACAGATAAACTTCGCCTGTCATCCAATCTAAGTTAATCTCTATTTAACGAGCTCTAACTTATTAATGTGAGCAACTTTGGTTATTGATTTATCTATATATTTCGTATACAATTAAAATAGTCGCAAATAGATACTTCAAATTTATTTATTTGTATAGTAGATAGTGCGTGTTTTGCAGCAGCCAGCCGCCGTGGCATGTGCTCCGTGAGGACTGGCTACGAATCAGCTCGAAAAATGTCAAGCTAAACTCGATTTAAGACTTGAGTTATCCGGTGTTTATTTCACTATAAGTGAGACTCACGGTAGTTTCATATTCAAAGTTGTATAGATTCTAATAACAGCACTCGTGCATACAACTGAGCTTTTATTTAATTTGTAATGTTCGTATGTTTGCACAGTTAAGTTCTTATAACATATTATTATGTGAATACGGCTCTATTGTTAACAAGGTAGTTGAGCGTGTTTAGATATTTTCGATTTAATTTTAGCTCAGAAGTATAAGAACTTCACTATAAGTATTCTTCGTCTCGCAAGTCTTATTTGGGCCACTTCTAGAAATTTGATACGGATGTAATTAGCATAAAGTCAACATATACTACAGTCAGATTAAAAAAGTTGAAAAAAACTATGTCAAAAAAGTATTAACCTGTTTGGTTATCCGCTCTAACCAAAACGCACTCTAACCCATTCGAGCCCGTAGGTACAAGGTGGCTATTTAAATTTTTCAATTAAGACATTATTGTCGGTAGAGATTCTTATTAACGCTACGTTTTAATTAGCAAGGCTTTAGTAATTTATGGGCTTACATAGTTCGAACAGAATGTTAAAAATAGATGAAAAAGTATTTTTTTATTTGAATTTGTAATAAGTAGTTGCAGAAAAATATAGCGATAAAATAAGACGCCAAGTATTCGTAGATATCTTTAAGACTTACAGGTTCGTCACAGAGAAAAACGAGAAATCGATTTATATGTTGCAAATTCGTCTGCGCTGCGTCCCACTGGAACTTTTCACTTTCCCGGACTAAAATGTAGTTTACTTATATTAATGGCGATGATAATTATAATATTAGTTTGACATTTGGAGACCTTATACATCTCCTTCTATTTATTTTAATAATTAGAATAAATTTTGACCTTGGAGGCTTTTTACACCTCTGAAGATTGTATAATTAGTTTACTTTGACATTAAGAGAGTATATAATATGCATCTTTTTACTATTTAGATTAGGTATTTTATTTTTAACTCTGGGACTTTATAAATCCCCTTGCTATATATAAGGCTGTATGTTGTTAAGCTTCTGGATTTTAAACTTGTATATTTTTAGTTTAATTTCTAGTCATATAGGCTTATGGGAACGGAAGAGATACATGCCCTCGGTACCCCTCTGCTTTCAAAGCATGACATGAGTGCGTGTGAGCTAACTTTGGGGGCGGCAGGCGTGAGCTTGCCTTCGGAATCCAAAAGCTTAATGGTTACTTGACCTGAATTGTATATTTCAGAATCACATTATATTTATATTATGACATTGGGAGACTATATATATATCTCCATTTTTTTTCCTTTTTTTTATTTATGACGGTGGAAGCATTCTACACTTCCACTGAAAGTAGCTATATAGTTAACATGTTTAGTTTTAGTTTTGTAACTAAGGGACCCTAACTAAAGGGTATTATTATTCTTCTTTTGTTATATTTTTCCTTTAATTTTATACTGTAGTTTATAAGTATTTTATTTGTAATTACTTATTTTGAAAAATAACTCTCCGCCAATTCCCTCGGCGCATTCTTCTTGGCAATGATGGTCTTTCCGATAGCGCTGATAGTAAAAAAAAATGTGTAAAAATGCCCATTGTGGCCTATTTACTGTTGCATACAACCCATAACACAAGCTTAACTTACTTTGGGACTAGGTCAATTGGTGTCAAATGTCTCGTGATATTTATTTATTTATTTGTTGAATATTGTTAGTCATACCTATAGAATCTAAAATAAAACAATTCCGCTCGCGCAATTGCGAGCCATCCGTATCATAATGAATGGCCTAATTAAATTTCAGTTAGTATAATTATGAAATTTTAACGCGGCCGCATTGGCGCCGCCAGCCGATTTATCTTATTAGCAGTTTAGATTGTACATACAAATTAAACTCGATTAATTACAACAAGTTTTTACTCTATTGCATCTGAAGCATTTGTGGATAAAAAATAGTTTTTTCCGATGTGAATTATTCCGGAAAAATGCACAGTTCCCGAGGGAACAGCGCGCGATAACCGAATACCACACGGGTGGAGCCGCGGGCAAAAGCTAGTACGTATATAAAAACCAATAGTTTTTATACGTAAATCACTAAAGCAACAACATAAAACATGTTAATTCTATCATGTTCATATATTAACGGGTTAATAATTAACGTTATTTATTCTATATTACGGTTAACGAAGTTACCTTTTTTAATAACAGATTATAGCAATTAACTAGTTAAAAACTATTTGATTGATGTTTTTTTTACATAAGACTGACCGTGATTGACTCCTATCTCACCTGATGTTAAGATGCAGGATCCAGGTATATGTATTTGCGACTGTGTTTAATCGAAATTACTTTTTTACAAAGACTCTGACACCATTACCTATCTTACTAAAAGCTATAATTCAATTTTGACCGTTTATTCCTTCAACATATCTATTTATTTCTAAACAATACCTCACTGAACTAGATCAGCGCTCAATTTTCACTGCACGTCAACAGCAGCGAAAGCCTAGAGAAGCCTTAATAGTTCAATCAGCCTTAATGATGATGGTTCCTCGATCCTACATTGTTTCCAGCAGGTTTCCAGTTATACTTGAGACTTAATGTTTGAGGCAAGTGCTACAATTCCGCCTCAGTTTTAGTTTACTAACGGGAAATACAAAGAGTCCCTAAAGAACACATGGTCAGTATGTTCTTTTCGGTGTACTGCCGTTTCGGCAAAATAGTTTTCGCCAAATTTCACTTCCCAAAAACTTATCGCAATAGTTTCATTTCCCAAACGAATCTTTAGCATATTTATATTTCGCATTTTATTCATTTGGTCAAATTATCATTTGGCATAATTTTACTTTGTCGAATTTTATTACCACAAGCATTTATTAAGCAAGCGTTTTTTATTTTGGCTAATATTGTATTCCAAAAAAATGATTGTTCAAAATGACATTTCGGACAAACCAACTACAGAAACCAACTGCTACCAGAAAAGTAGGTTAGGTTAGGTTAGAACTGCGTCTTCCACAGAAACGAACTGATGCTATCAGAAAAGTAGATGAGGTTAGACTGCGTCCCCCACAGACGCTACATTTTACTAAATAATTCTGGGTAATATGAAACATGACTAAGTAATTATTTGTGAAACAATAATTTGCCAAAAAAAAATATTAACTGTAAAATTGCGATAAGTTTTTTTGGCAAATGTTTTTTTATGTGTGTGAATTAAACACGCATTAGTTATGGACTTTGAAAAAAAAATCACAATTTAATTATCTTAACTCTTGATTATCTTTTGAACAGTAAGAGTTTGGCCACTAGTGTCTTAGATAAATTAACTTCATTTGACCTGTAGATTGTCACCTTAAAGTTAACTGATATAAAAAATAACACGGCGTAGAATAGTGACCGCGGGTATCGATATATCTTTTTTTTATTCAAAATTTTAGGGACCTTGGTCAAGAAACGATCATGCGGCTCCCTAGGAAAGTACATCCTATTTTATTCACAGTATTTTATCCACTTTTTTCGGTAGCAAAAGATATTTTAATGAAATAAAACCACATGCAAGACAGTTATTAAATATTTATAGCAGTAACTAATGAAGGAAATTAAGTGTCGACAACAACCCTGACGTTTAGCACTGATAATATTATTTATAATGAAGCTTACCTAACTTCCATAAGTATAATGAAGAATATTCTCACATCGTTGGACCCACTTAACCGAGAAGTAAGGTGATTTAAATAACTTTCCAATGTAAAATGTGAACAAATAAACAAAAAACTTGCCCTAAATCACCAGAAGGTGTGACCCATACAATCACGTGTATTCTTTTATATTGAAAGTGATATATTAATCGACTGTACGGACATAAAGACGCGTCTTATTTATTATTTTTTATTTATTGCGTGTATAATAAATCTGTAGACCAATTTTTTGAATCACTCTTAAAAATATACCTTTCGGGAATAGTAGGTACTCGAGAATTACAAATAGAATAGTAGAAAATTACCTACCTTTCTTTTTCTGGACTAGTATGAATGTTCAACTCGAGTGGTTATTTCGTGGCAATACCTACACCATTTTTTATTATCTTCGAAGGAAATTATCACGAGATATTGAAAAAAAAAGCTCCCACGAGCAGGTTACCTTAGCTACTATTTTACTTAGCTATTTGTCAATAGTATTGACTGAGTGAGATATTATACTCGTAATCATGAACCGGATTTATACTTGGACGAATAAAATTGCGTTAATAGTACATTGTTGTAGAGGCTAGAAAGTAAGCAATAGACGACGAGTTAGTTCCCTTCGGGTCAGCCTTCGATAATACCAGTTCATCTATTGTACTTTTGGTCGACACGAAACATTGTGCTTTTCACGACCACTGTGAGATAATAATAGTAGATTGTATAACGAGAGCATAAAACGAGCCATTTAACCAAGACGTTCATATATCCACTCGAGCCGGCACGGCGAGGGTGGATAGAGACATCGAGAGGAAAATGGGTTTAATGCTCGAGTTTTACACTCTGCTTTTCACTTCGATGGCGAGGAAATGAAATAGCAACAGCCTAGTGGAAACAATTTTCCACTTACTATGTAAATTTTATTTTTCATGCATTTCTGTATAATTATATATTTTTAGTTTATTGATTTTTATTTTTGTATAAATTAAAAATGGTTAAAAAAATATGTACAACCTTTTCCGTTTGTGGCTGTTGAGCCCTTATTACCTTGGTCTTAGACGAAGATTTTACTTTATGCACTAGAGCATAAAAAGTCAATTTATGTCGCTTAGATCCAGCATAAACAACTAACTTTACGAGCATGAGAAGTGAAAAAATCATTTTTCACAAAACAAACAATAACAATCCAAAGACTGCGTTGCTCCCGCCGATTTTAGTTTTTTTTGTGATATATATTTTTTTAAACCAGTCTGTTCTTAATGCCCGGTACCCAGAACCACATATTTAAAAAAAATAAAAACGGCAGCCTGGTTGCAGCAGCAAGTTGAACGTTCTATGCTCGCGCACTGAGCAGCCTGACTGTTCAGCCAGTGCAGTGCAGTGCCGTGCCCAGCAGGCTTAATAAGTTAATGCTGTGGAGTTTTTTTCATACTTAAAAAAAATTAAAGCATTTTGTGCATACTATGCGTTTAAGAAAAAAAAACACCTCATAAAAGGCGTAAATGACGCATTCTCATTGGTAAATTTAATTTCACATGCAGCAGACGATTACTTTTGATTGGTTCAATTGTCGTTTCAGCACGCTGGGAAAATTATTCTGAAATATATTCTAAAAAGTCGTATCGTACTATGAAATACATTTACCTAATAATAATCCATCATTACCGACAACCAGGAAATCTCAATGAAGAAATAAACAACAAAAATTAAATACTTAATTATGAATTCTGAGTTCAATCAGCATCACTTTAATTTTGCATTAACATTTCCAAGTGACTAGGCTCGCATAAAATTGAAACGTTCCCGGCGCGCTTGTTATTTACTGCCGTTTCCATACAAATCGCGGCGAACCCTTTCTTATTTATAAAGCCTTGGTATAAAGCTGTCAATTCCGAGCCATTCCGGGTTAGAGTGGAAAGGAGCGCAGATGCGCGGACGATCGTAACTCTCGGAAAAAATATGGTCAAGCGCGAACTTAGGAGGACAGTGAGAATTCTTTATCAATGTCATAAAATTTTTGTTAAAATTTTATTGTTTAATGCATGCATTTTGCTTATTGCTCTTTTTAGGGTTTTCCAAATTTCAAGTCGATCCGATTACTACGGTGAAATTTGACTTGCAAATTTCAAAGACAATTTGTATAACTATATACCTATGTACATCAAACACGGAAATGTATGTTTAGTACAATTCTAAATGGTAAGTCATCAAGTTCCAGAGAAGGCAGTACAACATTTACAAACTTATCTTTAGTTCCCATGTTTTTTGTACCATCGAGGTCAAAGATATGTTTACACTTTACTACCTCGTCGCTGTCACTTCGTATTTTAACTTTTTTATAAAATTGTGAGAAGTCATACAGTGACAAAAGTGTAAAGATATTTTTGACTTCCACTATAAATTTTAAATGTTTGTTTTAGATTATAATAAGAATGATTTGTGTTGACGGCTACTAATTTTACTGTCAAACCACCGTTGTTCCTAGTTTTTCATTTGACTCATTCTTATTTTGTAGCGTATTTTTTCCATTTATCTACCAAATTTTCGGTTGATCCCTAAACCGTTCTCAAGGCGGCGGCGCGAGAAAGGCCCGGCTCGCATTAAATTATTATGATTTATGTGTTTTAGTGGAGCTCAGTTCGCCTCCTTAATTATATGTGAAGGTTTAACGAACAAAGCCTGACGGCTGGTTAGGCGCGAGCGCAGGACGCTATTGAATGTTGTTTGGACATCGATTGTGGGATCGCTTCATTCACTCACAGCCTCTTTAACTATAACACTACGAGTATAAAAGTGGGACGAGGGGTGCTACTACATTTTGAGTTTTAAAACTTTGTATTGGTATGAACACACAAGAAAGCGTGCATAAATATCGAATAGACTCTATTTCTAAGGCCGCGTAGGACGTGACAGATATTTTTGCACGTTCCGCTGTGGCATTAAAGCAGATGATTGAATAATTTTGAGCTTAACTCCATTTGGGGTTAAATGAGGCTCTACATAGGTGCAGTAAGTAGTAACTAATTAGCATGCAAACGTATAAAATTGTTGCTATTTTATTTTGGGATGAAATAAACTCTTAAATTAACAATCGAATCGAATCGAATCGATCGAAATTTGGAGTCTTTTTGTATTTTTTGTGTCAACTCCAATTTAAATTTGTTACTTTAGCGGTCATCCCGTAAAACCATATCGAGAATACACAAAGAGAACAAGTGAACATTATGTAGAGCTAGAAAGTTAGTTGACATCAAATGAAGAGCACTATCTCTATAAAGACACTAAAACTAAGATCAAGCTTCCCCATAGCTCTGTCCCACTCTTGACTGGCGATCAATCAGCTGACACGTCAATCTACGTCGGCAACAAATGGAGCAGCGGTACCGATGCTGTTATGTTTTCATTACCACTCTGTTACACCGTTACGATTGTAATGAGATGATACTAATTGTTGTAAAAAATGCCAGATTGAGATGTCTGAGATGTTAGTCATCGTTGCTGTGTTGCTTGTTCAGAGTGTTTTGTCATCATCATCAACTGGAAAATCATCTACTATTGAACAAAGGCGTCACCCTTAGAAAAACTCGCCACTTGCTCTAAAATGTATATGTTGTATCCATCCCAGCCTATATACGTCCCACTGCTGGGCACAGGCCTCCTCTCAGAACAAGAGGGCTTGGGCCATAGTTCCCACGCGGGCCCAGTGCGGATTGGGAACTTCATATGTTATATGCAGGCTGATAATTCAACGCGACGAAGAATGCGTCAAATCAAAGCTGTCCAAAGCGAGGATATTTTGTTTCAAATTCTGGTATAATATTTGTACCTACCACTATTA
This sequence comes from Choristoneura fumiferana, assembly GCF_025370935.1. Lineage (NCBI taxonomy): Eukaryota > Metazoa > Arthropoda > Insecta > Lepidoptera > Tortricidae > Choristoneura > Choristoneura fumiferana. The sequence continues at coordinate 6,395,983 of NC_133477.1, forward strand.
CACCTAATTTGTACCTATAGATTGACATAGTCACATTCGATGTAGGTATAGTAGACCAAGATTGTTTACCACCCTAAGGTTTAATGACATTTGTAGCGCTTAAAACGTCAAAGCCTATTTCCACTCATTAGTCAATATGACAATCAGCCTAACTGTTTTATGTCTGAAGTAGGAACTGTCATTAAAATTGGTAAAGCACTTTCTTGGTCGACTATACATATTTAATTAAGCCTCGTTAAAATATTAGAATGTAAATGTATACCTACCTATCCTTATTAACAGTCTTTTGGTAAAGAAATAGTAGGTCTGACTGTAGATTAAGTATCAATGCTACTACGAATAAAGGATATGAGTATTTAAAAAGCTTGCAATACATAGTTTATACTCACGTAGGGAACAGCGACTTATAGGCTAGGGGAAGTTTTAAGACTAACTAAACCATTGCAACGTAACATTCTAATTCACATTGCAGATGTTATTAGTTGAACAATTTAAAATATTTTTTGAGCCATATGGGTCAATCGTTTATTCTTTTGGCTGTACAGTCACCTGCTTTAATATCTGCCGCACGCAGTAGAGCGTGCAAAAATATCTGACACGCCTTAATAGCGCCCTAGAAATAGAGTCGTACCTATCAGATATTTATGCATGGTTTGTTGTGTCAGATATTGGTGCTGGTGATTGTACATAGATTTAAATTTATTTACAGAACCACATAGAATTAGTGAAACGCAATCTGCTATTCATAAAAAAACATAGTGTAGAAGAAACGCATTACCATCATTGCGGTGGCAATAGTTTATTTCTACATAGCATCTGTCGCATTCATACAAATTACACCGCATTATCTTATGTAAATGCATGTACTCTAAGTAAAATGTGATAATAATAACCTTCTTATCTGTCAATCCGATTCGACACGCCACAATCACATGCAGGTACTGAATAGGCTTAACAAAATACGGCGTCGCGCAAAACGTTTGAATTGTGTCTTTAAACACTCCATTTTAAAACATAGTTTTCAACGGAACTTTAAAAGAACCAAATAAAACCAAAGTAAACTATATTGCGCTGTTGGCAGAGTCAAGTTTGCTTTGTTTGTTGCGCGTACGATGATAGATAGAAATCTTTCAGAGAGCCCAGTGACCGCACGACGTAATGACGTTGTCCGCAAAGAAGTCATTATTCATTTTTTTAATACAGTGTTTTGTTGAAACGACATTTTCACTAGCGTAATCACGATTTGTACAGGCAATATATCAAGGTAATAAAAGACGCATTATAACAAGCAACAGCGCTGATGATTTTCAATTTGATGTCTTCATTCGAATGTTGTCTCTACACTCGATTTATTATCGGATGATAGCCTTATACATTCGGTTCCCGGGGAGAGAATCGATTATTCATAACTTCTAATAAATAATGGCAGGTATTAACTTAATTAGTTTCGTTGTTAACACTTAGGTTCATTTCTTATTGAGTCATGAGCAAGGGGATCTTTGTCCATAAATAAGCAATTGAGTAAATTAAGTCTTGGTGATGCTTTACACGAATATTTTTCTCAATTAAGTTCTATGGAGCTATAAACAGTTTTTCAGCTTCACTCATCTTTCGTAAGTCGTCACTCCACTTAACTGGAGCGAGTTCTATATCCCTTCGAATCCACTAAGCAATTGGCAATACCATGTTATACATATTATAATGTGGGCATTTTAACTGTTTTAATACCACCAAATACTTAATAATGTAAAAACATGAAATTAAAATATTTTCAATTATGTAAATAAATATAGGTAAGTATAAATATAAGTTAGTTCTTTTATAAGTATTTAAAGTCATAATTGTACAAAATAATGTAAATAATAATAATAATTAATTAGTTATTATAATACAAAAACAACAAAATATTAGAAATAAAGAGGTAGTATTTAAAAGTACGCAAATAAAACGAATTAAAACAGAGACGTACATACCTACGCGTTTGCCGACTAGCAGTCTTCATTCCATTCTCGATCAAATACATAGATACAAAAAATTCAGTAGCGTGAAGTAAAGATTAACCATGGAGAGAAAGAAGCGTTAGTATGTATGTGTTCGGATGAAACTCCTAGCAGTTACGTACTCGCAAAATAATTGGGTGTTTCCTGGCGATATATGGCGGAAACCATCTATTGATTAGTTTTATTTGACGAACAAAAGTGATGCCGTCTCCGTCTATTCGGACAAAACAAACAGAGACGGCATCACATTTATCGGTCAAATAAATTTAATCAATGGATGGTGAAACAGCCCCTTAGTCTGTCAGTTAGATTATTAGAAAATATAGGATACCGTATGTTTTATTTTCATCACACTTGCTCGTAAACAGTGTCGTAACATGCAGGCTACCTTGGTTGCAACCCCCCAAATAAAACCCTCGATCTTAATGTGCTTGTCATGAAACCCGTGGTCGGTAAATGAATCATTGCGCGTACTAATTTGGTTGTCATGAAGCCCAAGGTCGGTAAATGAGTCAGTGCCCGTGCTGATGGTGCTGCGCGCGCTGCTGCAGGACCACACGCACACGCACGTTTCGGCGCATGCTGCGGGAGGGAGAGGGGGAGGGCGGTGCTGCCAAGAGCGCAGCCTAAGGTATCGCCAATATTTGGACCAATTATATTTTTTCTTTTAGAAATATTTTTTTTACACGCAAGTGTGATGAAAAACATTGTATGTCGCACGGGCGGTACTAGAATTACGAACATCGACTCATTAAAGCCCTCAGTCTTCGACTTCGGGCTTCTAATAGACTCTCGTTCGTAATTACTTATTTACCGCCCTTAAGACACAATGTACTATTGTCAAACAAACAAAAAATTACAAGGATGAAGCGCGCCAATGTTCGAGTGCGTTCTTAACGTCACGTCACGTCGTGCTGAAAAGTGCTGCACGACGTGACGTCGCGCGGTTTTCATTGGCTGTATCTTCATAATTTTTTGTTTATAAGTATTTTGTCAAAAGAAAAAATACGTTCCAATATTTTCCGTAGTCTAACTCAGTGTTTCGTAAAGTGTGTGCCGCGGCACAGTGGTGTACCGTGGTCATTAGTTGGTGTGCCTCGGAAAAATAAAGACTAGTTATCTCTAACAGAAGAAAAATACTTACACATAATAATATTACTTAAAAACTGATTTTTAATTTATGGTGTACTCACCTCGAAAAAATTTCATATTCCTAGATGTCTTGTCCGGTCTGAGTAGAATGCCTTGGGGAGGCCTTTTTCCAGCAGTGAACGTGTTTCGGCTGATATGATGATAATGATGAGATGTACCTTGAACACAAATGTTTGCGGAACACTGGTCTAACCGACGGACTAATGAGATTTTTATTTAGGATATTAGCTCATTTAGGCAACTCGGTGGGAATCGACGCCACTGATACAATTCTTCCCGCATTCAATATTACCTAACCTACATATAGTCTTGCTGAGACGCTTGTACTTGTTTGCCTATTGTTTTTTTGTCGAGCTCTTCTCAAACCGTACATTATACGTTAGACCGATATCACTTAATTCAGGCGGAGTGACGGCCTGCGCGGGCGGCGTGTTTGAGAGGTGCTAATAACGAGGCACCCCGCGGCGCCCGCTGCGTCCGCGTCGGTCCGATGACACCGGGAAAGATATGTTATTTATAACGCTGGTTGGATTACGAGTATAGTTGAAATTTTAAAATCTGTGAGAGACAGTGGATGTTAAAATAGCATATTAATGTGTTTTTTTATTGCAGAACGCTCTTTGATTTTTACCGCAGCTGAAAACCTTTTATTAAGTAATGTCTTATTTATGAAATAAATTAAGTACCGAAATACTGACTCGTGCAGGTATTTACATACCTTTTCGCAATTAATTTTGCCATGATTTCACTGACAGGTATGGAATTGTTGGCAATCGCGATGACGAGCCACGCCATCTAGCGACGGCGATGAAGAATCCCCTCCATTGCACGGCGGAGTGGGAAAAACAACCGATGTTATAAAAACGGATGTAACGTCGTAACGGGGTTTCTTCTGTTCGGTGACCCGTGTGAAGTAGTAGATTCGTTTATTACCGCTTACCCATACTTGATTAACATTTAATTATTGATTAAAATACTATATTTTGAGTTTGTTGTGAAAATTAATAGAACAAATAGATATATCAGGAATTAATATTTGTTCTTATTTATAGTTTCATCATTATTCATTATAAGTAGCTAATAGAATGTCATCATGAAATTTGCAGCGGAAAGGTTCCATCTAGGTTCGCGATTCAGCTTTAACACTCTATTGCTGTACGAGTACAACGTGTCATTTTGCCCATCTACTTTACCGTTGTGCATTAACTATAGGTAACTTTGCCCAATAACTAACATCAAAATGCGAATCTATTAACAAACGAATTGTGCTTCAAAACAGTTGAAAAAAAACTTCAACATCAATAATAATACGTTTGAAAATAATTAAAAAGTAACCTCCGGTTCACATCACGTCTTACCTAGAGTGAGATATCTCGTCGCCGCTCTATTAACTATAATCACATCGCACGAGGAGCGCAGGCGCTGGCCGGCATCTAAACAGCGCCGCAGCTTAGCGGGCAGGCAGACATATCGCTTTTAAAATTGAACTTTGTTAGCAGAAAGGATCCAACCCTGAACAATTCAATTTTCAATTTTGGGTTTAGTTTTCAGTGCAACAAAAGGGCAGTTAATGAATAGCACGACAGTGCTTTTGATAAGTACGTTCTTGGTGAAATACGTCCTTCATCAGTTTTCTGCTGTTATATTGTAAGAAATTACTGTACTCTAGTCTTACTCTAGGCTATACTAGATAAGGCTGAAGCTAGACGGGTATTACTATAACGCGATGAGATCAGTTAACAGAAAAACTTTTTTTAGTCGTTTTTGTTTACTTGATTCTAGTTTTTAAAATTTTATTTAATTAATTTTCATCACACTTGCTCGTAAACAGTGTCGTAACATGCAGGCTACCTTGCTTGCAACCCTCCAAATAAAACCCTCGACCTTAATGTGCTTGTCATGAAACCCGTGGTCGGTAAATGAATCATTGCGCGTACTAATTTGCTTGTCATGAAGCCCAAGGTCGGTAAATGAGTCAGTGCCCGTGATGATGGTGCTGCGCGCGCTGCTGCAGGACCACACGCACACGCACGTTTCGGCGCATGCTGCGGGAGGGAGAGGGGGAGGGCGGTGCTGCCAAGAGCGCAGCCTAAGGTATCGCCAATATTTGGACCAATTATATTTTTTCTTTTAGAAATAATTTTTTTACACGCAAGTGTGATGAAAAACATTGTATGTCGCACGGGCGGTACTAGAATTACGAACATCGACTCATTAAAGCCCTCAGTCTTCGACTTCGGGCTTCTAATAGACTCTCGTTCGTAATTACTTATTTACCGCCCTTAAGACGCAATGTACTATTGAGTTCTACAGATCTTTTTTACTATTTTTCCTATTGTAGAAAGCTTTGTATTTGGTATTAGTGATACTTCCTATGACCTTGTAGGGCAGCGAGATTTTGATACTATCGTAGTGATTAACGAAGTTGACACAACATGGAAAGTTGGGTTCAGGTTTCTCTGGCGACGTTTGCATGATAAATATGTACATTAAATCATAGCATTTCTTATGTTTTGTTAATTGTGATTAAAATGAGTGATATAAAAATCATAGAAAAATATTTAATGAGAACATTAAATATTTTTTACGTTATTGAGCTAGGGTAGGAAGCCGTTAAATAAATCAATAGTAATATTAATATACATCCATCAAAAGTGCCTACCAATATTTGTTATCTCCAGACAGTTTTGAATATTTCAATATGCCTAAGCATTGTAAGCATATTACTGGATAATGAGTATCTCAAGATTTATTTTATGTGTGCACTTATTACAGTCATGATTATCGTTGCCCTGATTGCCCATATTCAATAGCAAAGGAAGGTCTGTAGATACTTACTCTGTGCCTCATAACCGCCGTTATACAATAGACTAATAACATTAACAACCGATTTTAAATTGCCCCTTCCTTACAATACGGACTAAATTTCGATCTAGTGGAAACTTAGAGTGGTTGTGACATCGTTAATTTAACCTAACTATAGTATAGATATTACCAATTCTGCATGGCTCGTTGAAACTGTATTTGAGTATATTTATGTTCTTACCTGTTCTAAAACAATCACGCTCTATGGAATAGCAAAACCTCAGTCAAAACTGCAGTGCAACTGTCAAAGCTACAAACACTCGTGGTAACTGGGTATCAAGGCAAAAGGTTGTCATCCATCATCCCAGCCTATAATATATGCAGGTTCCACTGCTGGGCACAGGCCTCCTCTCAGAATAAGAGGGCTCTAGCCGTAGTTCCCACGCGGGCCCAGTGCGGATTAGGAAATTCACACACACACCATTGAATTGCTTCGAAGCTTTGTGCAGGTTTCTTCACGATGTTTTCTTTGACCGTAAAGCTCAAATGTAGTTTTGCACATGATAGACAAGCAGAAGGACAACGCACCGAGAGTAAAGTTCCGGCCCGGGAGTAGTGTTAAGTGAGTAGGGTTACCCTTTGCGTGCGTAACCCTAAAAACTGAAAAATAATTAGCGATAAAACTAAACATAGTTTCAAATGAAACCTAAAAATAACATATACCTACCGTAAAAAATCTCAAAATAACTTCGAGCCAAAACCATAAAGCGCAAAAGAAATAAACACAGACAGCAGAATGCTCGGTACATTGTAAAGTAAATTGTTTTCTCGACGACATGCCTAAACACCAACCCGTTCGCCATTGATTGAGCCATCACTGACGCCATTCCACTGCTTTACACGCTTTACCACCACCTTTTGCCACCGAACAAACTTTCCACCAACCTTATACCCGCCACTATAACACTTATAATGGAGTAACATTGGTATAAATACGTTTAAAAACACCGCTTCGTTTCAGAAGTATGCCGACGTAACGCAACTCATTCGCTGGCTATATAGGAAACTATTATTTGTTGCGGTTTCCATACAATGTTATGGAAGTTAAAAGCTTTCAGGCTAAGTTTATGGGATGAGAATACGTTCCTCGTTATTGGATTTAGCAGATTAGTTCTTTAGTTACGTGTGTTTGAGTTTTTTAGAGGTGGAATTTCTAGTTATTTCAAAGATTTTTAGGCATTTTCCTTTTAATAGTGTACTTTTTGCAGAATTAGGTAGCTTTGGGTTTTGGGGGATTTGGATTGGACGAAGAGAAAAAGAGTTCCTATTTCTTGGCAGTGTTTTGACTTCATACAATTTATAGTGGTCGTTACAAAATAAAGACATAAAAATTGTATAGAAAATTGGGGACTTTTCTTTCTTCGTAAAAATCAATGTGCTCGAGATTCTGAGTAAGTGAACAGAAACAATTACTTTGCTCATCCGCCACTTTATGAGCAACGTAATTGTTCAGTTCATAGTAGTGTTGTAAAAAACTCAAGTCTTTTAGTCTTCATTTCGAGACTTGAGCACATTTTCAAGACTAGGACTCGTAAGTCACATGAGTCCGAGTCCTTTGAGTCTCCTGAGTCCTTTCGAGTCTTTTAAGTTCTTTGAGCTAGACTGAGTCATGAACTTGAGTTGGTGTATTATACATATTATAATAGGTAGTAGGTAAGTACTAAGTGATTTTATATCGTCATCCATGTTTATTTACTAATCTGATTGAAAATAAATCGCACAATAAAAATTAGTAACAATTTAATTGCATTAAACGCAAATAACCAAATCAAAAGTATCCACCCGAAGACCACGTACTTAGTAAATCAATAATTTGTTAAATGCTATTTTTATTTACTTCAAACTTAATATATTAAAATAATGTGAAACACTTCAGTTAAAAGTGAAATATGAATAATCGCTTTGAAAAAAAAATACATAGGCTAAACCTCCTTAGAGGTGAATTTGCGATACGAGTTGCCAACAGTAAGTACCTAAGTAGGTACCTACATTTTGTTACACCTTGGAAGGCATCCTCCAAAAATGTCGAAGAATTGTGTTTTTGAAATTATTAGAGTCAGTTGTAGAACTTTCAACTAATCGACCATTTTAATTTAGCCAAAGTTTTTCAATACAGATTAAGTAATATAATTTTCAAACGGTATCTTTTTAAAGAAATTTCAAAATCTTATATACATTTTGATATCTCTGTGTTCGTAATTTTGTTCCGCTAACAGTCGCTTTAGTATGATTTAAATAATAACAATCTGCAAATCTCTACTATTAGCGCTTTCATCAAGCTATATTTTACTTCATGTCTCTATTATTACCTTTACTGCAAATACGCTCAAATATCTACATAGAACACTTTTAATTACAGATAACCGTCACTTCAGATGCGCCAGCGGCTGGCTTCTGATTGGCTGCTTCGCGCTGGGCGTGTTCGAAAGCTCGAAACAAAGCTGGCACTGCGCATTGTACGCAACGGAGGGGATTGAATAGCTAACAACCTGATGAGTTCATGACCATTGTGCTATGCAATTTTAATTAAGACAGTATCGTTATGTCCGTGGATTTTCTTATCGTTGTTCTTCGTTAATTTATTACTGTTGAGGTGATGATTTTAATAAATGCTTGCTGGGAACCAGTTGAATTGGATGATTAAAAGTATTCGATGCATTAGTTGAGAGGTGTGATGCCCTATGTGTATTAATATTCCAAGGGTGACTAAAGTTTACCTCTCTCTTGTAAGTCCTGGTAGGTTACCTGGTAGCAACAATCGATAATCGCGCTCTATATCTCGTCAACATGATATCTTGTATACCTAATATTACCGTGAATTATTTGAAGTTTTTTCTTTTTTCTGATGTCCTATTTCTATGCTCGTGGAATAAATATACCTACCTCCGCTATGTCGTGTCGACTGTGGCGTACACTGGTTTCTCTGGTTGTTCCGCGCGTCAAAATATCACGCAACGAGTCTATTAACAGTATTAACACGTCAAACGTCGCCTAGTAGTAGAATGGGACGTAAAATGTACTGAAGGGGTTAACTCTGGCGCTCTCTAAACTATTTTAAATATCGAATTGGCAGGAAGTAAACACTTTTACGTTATTTTTTTAGTTGAAAGGCCTCCCGCTCAGTGGACTGACCACATCGTGCAACGTGATGGATGCGACGGCGAGTTGTCATTCATTGTGGTCTTCCATGCGGGATAGGTCTTTCTTCAATAGTAGACGTCCTTCGGCTGATGATGGTGATAATAATTTTTATTTCACATCAAAAGTTTTAAAAACATACTACAAAATATAAGTGCAAGGACAAATTTATCCATTTCAGAGATTCTTCAAATGGATGATTTTTAATGATTAAACGATTGTATAATTCTTTATTGTACACAAACTCCGTTTTTATTGAGAGATCTATATACCAAGGCGATCTTAAAGGGATATCTTCTAGTTAACCTTCCTTCATCAAGTATACCTAATCGTTACGAAATACGAAACCGAAACCACCTTTAAAATCAATTTCAAAACCTTAATAAAAATTAATACATAAAGACCTCTTTTATTACGATACTTAATGTTAAATTTAATTATAATATCATCTTTAAAAAAAAGCGTTCTCGCAATACTTCCCGCAAAAGTGCTCATCCACGACTCCGCATTTAGCTGTCGTCGTAAACCCGTCCGTGCCGGCCTCCCTTAATAATGGAGTCATCATATCGCCCATGACAGCTTCACACCTTGAGACAGCGAATTGCCTGTTCCTTCTTTGTGTTCGTGTTTTTATCCCAGCTTTGAGAAGCCGCGGCCGGAGATGTATGAAGATAACGCACGAGGTCGATAAATTAAATTTTACAGTTGTTTATTGGATGCTCGCGTGTTGGGTTCTTTTTACAGGAAAAATTAAGTACAGTCAAGGGCAAAGATATCGACACGGCCAAAGTTGCAAAAAAATATGTATACACGGCCTTAATGTTAGGTGCATAAAGTCGTGTATACATATTTTTGCAACTTTGGCCGTGTCGATATCTTTGCCCTTGACTGTACCTACAATGTTTGGAGTCGATTTTGTCTTATTATTTGTAAAATAATAAAAAAATAAATATAATAGGCACATATTTTTGGAATTTGATTTTTAACAAAGTATCCGTCAAAATGTACTAACTTACGAGGTACCAACCTACCAGTTAGAGCGTCAACAGCTTTGTTATCACGAATCGGATTAGCCAGAAAAGATTTATTTCTAGGAATAATTTGATTTTGAATTCGCTCCACAAATATGTGTCTACTCTCTAATGTACTCTATTAATGTATTTTTGAATTATTCTGTGTGATTACATACAGTGTTTCATCCAGTATGAAAAATTTGATACTTATTATAGTGCTATTTTTCTGGCTTACCTCCTCCATTCCTCGATGCCTCATAATTTAACCGAGTCTTCTGAAACTAATCGGTCGGTTTGTCCGAATCAATAAGGCGCTGTATTGTCCCTGTATCGGCTACAATCATTACTACCCATTGTGATCTGGACCGGAGCTGTCAAAATTTTATTAGTATCACTGGGCGAGTTGTCATAGTTAATTTATCAAACTTGTTCGTCTAAAAGTTGTACAAGTAATTTTTAAAATAAATAAGTTTTTGTGGTAAAAATTTCATTTTTGAGACAAGCTTTTTTTGCTGACTGTACTTTTTGTTGACTGTAGGTACTCGCATTGTCACCAAAACTACATTTGCATACCGAATTTTTAGGTTACTATTTGCCATTAACCATTTGAGAGTTCCGTCCTGGATGTCACTACCAGATTATTGTATTGTCACGCAATTTATCGCGTATAAGTATGAGAAATTCAAATCTCATAGACTACCGGAAGAATGTGAATCCAATTTAAATTGCAAATATGCGTTGACCCGCAACATACAACACTGTGCATGCAAGATTAAATATGATTTTAATCTAAACTTAAATAACAGACTTTGAAAGCCATACTTTCACGCAACATGCGCCAATGACGATAGCCATACATAAGCAAATTTCAACCGACTACTAGAAGAGCGATTTGACCCGGTACACAAGCCCAAATTATACTTAAGACGTAACCTACAATCAAGAGCGTGTCGGTCACGCCCAAATCTTATGAAAAAATCAAGTACGGAGTCTTCCAAGTTTAGGTATATTTTATTTATACCTTAGGCTGCTATTTTCTAATTGTTAAGCAATCTTAGCCAAAAATGTTCACCCAACAGTTTAGAAGAGGGGGGGGGGGGACGCTCCAGTGTAATGAAAATTGAAAATTTGCACTTTAAAGTTGAATATTTCGCAAACAAATCACTGAATCCAAAAATCATCTTGGGAAGCCCCAATGGTTTTAAAAGACCTATCCAACTATACTTCGCATTATAGGGTTAGTCGTGAAAAAAAAAGACCCCCACTTTACGTCTATGGGAGGTAAGTACCTACCCTACATTTTTATTTTTATTTTGCCTCTTTGTCGGCGTGGCTGATATGTATATGCATGCCAAATTACAGCTTTTTAGTACTAACGGTCTCTGAGCTTAGCCGCGGACGGACAGACACGGCAAAACTATAAGGGTTCCTAGTTGACTACGGAACCCTAAAGACCTAGCTGAACATCAGCAACAAGAAAACAAGTTTAATTAGTAGGTACCTTACCTAATTGAAACTATATTAGCAATTACATACTCACATACTCGTACAATATACGCATGAAAAACATACCTGTCCTTGCAGTCGGGTAAAAAAGTGCAATGGTTCACTTGCTTGAATTCCATTTTGAAAACTGAGTATTTCCTGATCGCGCTTTTCATTTATCTAGGTTTCCTTTAGTTGGCATAACATTATTAGTCCTAATATAAAAACGCATAATGGACTTGGCATAACATTATTACGCCAGGCATATTACGACTAAGCATAATGTAAATTGGAATAGTACATTGTGTCTTAAGGGCGGTAATGAAGGAATTACGAACGAGAGTCTATTAGAAGCCCGAAGTCGTAGACTGAGGGCTTTAATGAGTCGATGTTCGTAATTCTAGTACCGCCCGTGCGACATACAATGTTTTTCATCACATTTTCGAGTAAAATTGTATATTTGTAAAAGAAAATACCGCTAACTGCGCTCTTGGCAGCGCCAGCTCCGCGCCACTCCCCCCCCGCAGCATGTGCATGGCGTGCGTGTGCAGCGCGCGCACGGAGCAGCAGCACACCATCCAGTAACAAACTCATTTACCGACCTTGGGCTTCATGACATGAAAATTAGTACGGGCAATGACTCATTTACCGACCACGGGTTTCATGACAAGCACATTAAGGTCGAGGGTTTTATTTGGGGGGTTGCAACCAAGGTAGCCTGCATGTTACGACACTGTTTACGAGCAAGGTTGATGAAAAAACATTATCAAGCACAACTTTATGAAGCGTGCCTAGCTAGTATGCAAGTCCCGTTGTGCTTGTTCTGTTCTAGTATTAAGACTAATTAATCGTGTAGGTATTGCGTAACTATTTATATTGATGTGTAATAATGTCAAGCATTTTAAATGTTACCTTATCATCATCATCATCATCCCATCCTATATAGGTCCCACTGCTGGGCACAGGCCTCCTCTTAGAACAAGAGGGCTTGGGCCATAGTTGCCACGTGGGTCCAGTGCGGATTGGGAACTTCACACACACCATTGAATTGCTTCGCAGGTTTGTGCAGGTTTCCTCACGATGTTTTCCTTCACCGCAAAGCTCGTGGTAAATTTCAAATGTAATTCCGCACATGAATTTCGAAAAACTCAGAGGTGCGAGCCGGGGTTTGAACCCATCGGCCCTCTGCTTGAGAGGCAATAGGTCAAACCACTAGGCCACCACGGCTTAAATGTTACCTATGTTTATGAAATTGTCCCGTATGTATACCTAATCATAGTACATGCGTATTTTAGTTAAGGTAATAAATTTTATGCGTTTTAATGTAAACCCAACTTATCTAATTTGAAAACAAAAAAAACTTGTCCTACTTTTGTTTCTTCGATTAAATACATCAAAGAGCAACTTCTTTTTATAGAGTAGCAAACTAATCTATTTTTAATTCGTGCCACTTTTTCCTACTCAACAAAACAAGTGAAAGAAAACTCAAGTAATTAACAATAAATTAAACATTCAATCACATACTTGCAGTTAATTAAGACGTTGGGCGAAGTTAAACGTAATTTAATTACATATGTCCGTCTGTCTTTCTCGCTTCTCCGACGCATTATGGTTTTTTCTTCTTATTTTTGTTTTCTTTTTTTTTTGTAGCGGATAGTTAATGTTCGGGATTCGTGGAAATTTCATTTGAACCAGTGGTGCAATTACACCTTGCTATTGGCAAAAATAATTACGGTAACTAATAGAAAGTTATAAATCGTTGGCTACTTTTATGTCCAGTATTACTCAGGTTCATGGATTTTAAACTTTATTGTATTCTTAGGCAATAGTTTTAACCTAGTTTCATAACTATGTCTACCTACTTATCCTACAGATTTTAATTCTCACGGTTTTTGTTTTAAAATACACTTTTGAAAGGTTTCTTTTTGGATCACATTATTTGAGAGACTTATTTTTTATGATAGCTCTAAGAGACTGCATAAATAAGTATTTGGTATTAATTTCTGCCCTTGAAAGACAAACGGAAAACAAAGCAATTATATAAGGCTGGTTCTTTTTTTCTTTTGGCATGTGACCTTAAAACAAGGATATTCGTCTCATATTCACAATGATTGATCAGCTAATCTGTCAGTTATTCCTATTAGCGCCTCAACCCCATAATTACTTGTTCGCGACTAACGAGACAGCTATTTAAATTTACGACCTAGTCACATAAAACACATGTCTTTTAATTATAACGGTACATAAAATGCTATTTCGTTGAACGTTACATCCACCGCTGAGCAAAAAGTTCATCGACTGAACTTTTAATTGATAAGAAAAATACTAATTATTATAAAAAAAATACGTATCGTATGTGCGCGGTACAGGTACAGCGCGGTCGATGCACGCTCGATGCCAATCGTAAAAAACAGTCTGCCCCGCCCCTGACACCACTGTGGTTCGAGCGCCATTGGAATGAACTCAAACAATTTAGTTAGACTATTTAATATTTTTTTCGGGTTGTTGCAGGGAATTCATAAATGAATTCGAATACGGAACACAATAAAAGCGTAAAATATTACCAGGATGTGATCGCTTTTACACAATAACACAATCTAAGTATTGTCTACTTTGTTTTATTTTTCACTTTGGGTAATTTACTATACTGACTTTTTTGTCGTTGGTATTTGTATTGTACCATCTGTACTGTAAAATATTATTAAAATATTAAGTACACGCAATAAAAAAGAAAAATTCTGATACTCTCGTTTAATTTTCCTTGATACTGTAAAAAAATGGAAAAAATGGAATGATTTGATTTATATAGCACTCCATTCAAGTCATCTTTTTCACTTCACTTAAAAAAAATATCCCAATCGCTCGCCAGCGGCACCACAGTGCGCCGCCATCGGCCAATTACACAAAAGCGTTTCATTTGCCGCTGCAAGTGTTATTGTGTGACCCCGCGATAGCATCGTGCCTGCGCCCGCGCCGCCCGGCCCGAATACCTCGCGCTTAAGTCACTCATGTGAACAAATCACACGGTTAATAAAAACTGGCCAAAAGCGAGATGAGCCACGCGTAGTGTAGGGTTCTGTAGTACTAAGAATCAAGCAAAAAATAAGTTTGCACTTAGGGATCTACGAGTACATATTTACGATTTTGAGACTTTTTCTTCATTTCTCAATACTTTCATTCTGATACTTTATAAAAAAGGGCAATGCGTCATCACGGTTTTTGTATGAAATGAAAATACACTTTCACAAGGTTGCATTTTTTGATTCTCAGCTCCAAGGCATCGCATGCCTTAGGACTTAGGTACTCGATGCTAATTTTAATTTCATTTTAACTGCCTCCTCACTTCCAAAGACACAGTGTATATAGGAGGACTCACTTCTTGACGGACTGACATAAACTAAAGACGTGACTCATAAATGCCGCATTAAAATAGAAAAAAAAATATGCTTTTCAGAAGCGGATGGACGACAACTCATGATAACTTGCTGAACAAATAATCTCGGTATTCTGGTAAGATCAATTTACTAATGTCATAATGGTGCTGATTATTGCTGATTATTATTGGTTGGTCTTAGATGCTGTACCAAAAGCCGGCCCCTGAGCTTTCTCAACGTCAAAAACAACAAGTTAAGTATTAATTAATGAGCACCATTACTCTCCGCGTGCTGTGCTGTGCGTTGCCGACCACGCCAGCGATAGCCATCGCGGGTCACGGCTCGAATAGATACTAGGCCTTGGTGGATTATACTTCATAGGTTCTGACCTTTTTTTTGGTTACGTATCAAATGACATAAAGTTTGAAATGCATAATAATTAAGTAAATCACATAATGTTAATTTGATATAATGCATTTTTTCAGAAATTGTCGTCTTCTACTAATCGGAGTAATCTTTTTATAGATGACGTCATTCTTTTTGAATTTTGTCCTTTGGCATTTTCACTTTTTTTAAACATTTTAACAGCGAAATTTGAAGTATCTAAATATAATGTAACTAACTATTCTTTCTTGTATTTCTACCATTTTAAAGTCTATTAAATAAGTTACATAAATTTACAAATAGTTCATTAGCCTTGCTAATGAGCTAAGAATATCTTAACTTTTAATTCAAAGGGTCAAAGTCAAAATATCTTTATTTAATTTAGGCTATAATAAGCACTTCTGAATGTCGAAAAAATCTACCACCGGTTCAGAAAAACTCTGTTGAGAAGAATCCGGCAAGAAACTCAACGAGGTATATTTTTTTGAATAGATTTACAATATTATATGATCTATACATCACAAGTATTTAACACAACTTTATTTTTAACACAGTAGGTTCGCTATTTGAAGGATCGCTAATGCGGATCGGGATTATTTCCAAATATCACTGTCCATGATATAATCATTAACTTTATAATACGCCTTAGATATTTAATGTCTTCTTGACAATAGATCTGAATTTGTATCCTTTTATTTGTAATATTTTTTTGGTGCATTATGAAAACGTATGCAATTTCCCTAAAAAGGGTTTTAGCCAGTCTGTAAGACGGAACTTGAAGCTTCCCTGTGTTTCTAGTAGCCTTTGGCTTATCGACGTTAATGGGAAATTTCGTCCCGATATCTGTGCTCCCTGTGCTGAAAAGTGTTTGAAAAGATCATGCTTAACCATTTGCTTCGTCACTTCAATGTTAAACAACCTACTACAAACAGCCAGCAATTCGGTTTCACAAAAGGCCGTTCAACAACAGATGCAGCTGCAAGTCTCATGAAGTACATTTATGATGCATGGGAAATTCGCAAGATGCAATAGGAATATTTTGCGACCTCTCAAGGCCTTCGATTGCGTGGAGCATGAGACGCTTATCCACAAACTTCAACACTATGGACTTTCAGCTAAAGCACTAGACCTTGTTAAGTCTATCTCAGCCAAAGAATTCAAAAAGTGACATAAATAGAACTCAGTCAGCTGGCTCAGCGGTGAAGCTTGGAGTTCCTCAAGGCTCCATTTTGGGTCCATTTCTCTTTCTAGTATATATAATGACCTGCCCCACTTGCAGAACAGAAATGCAACATAGTATTGTTTGCAGATGATACTTCTTTGATATTCAAAGTAAACAGGCAACATGAAAATCCAACCCACATCAATGAAACTTTAGCAGAGGCGCTGAACTGGTTCACTGCTAACAATTGTTACTAAATGCAGCTAAAACTAAGTGTATAAAATTTTCGTTGCCTAATGTAAGACAGTTGAAACAATATTTCCTTAAACGGAGAGAATCTGAATCTTGTGCATGAGACTGTTTTTCTTGGTCTTACGTTGGATCGTAATTTACAATGGAGCCGCATATTTCTGGTCTTGCTGGTAGATTGAGCTCTGCCGCCTATGCTGTACGAAGAATCAGGCAATTTACCAACGTAGAAACTGCCCGCTAGTTTATTTCAGTTATTTTCACAGCATAATGTCCTACGGTATGCTGATTTGGGGCAAGGCAGCCGACATAGAAACTATCTTTATTTTACAGAAGAGGGCAGTCCGGTCGATCTACAACCTTGGCTCCCGAGATTCACTTAGAGAACGCTTTAAGGAGATAAACATCCTCACTGTAGCTTCACAGTACGTACATGATGTGATATTGTATACACACAAAAATATCGAGTCCTTTAAGAAAGTGTCAGACGTACATGATATCAATACTCGTAATAAGCACAAGCTTGCAGTTCCTAAATTCCGTCTACGGAAAGTAAGCAAATCTTTTGTGGGAAACTGCGTGAGATTTTACAATAAAGTTCCTGTAGAAGCATGGAAATTGCCACACAACTCTTCTTAAAGAATACATAAAGAGTGCACTCCTGAAGAAAGCTTACTATAAAGTTGAGGAGTACTTATGTGATGATGCGACATGGCCAAAACTGAAAGCCGATGAAAACTTGGATGTTGAATGTGTGATGTGATGTACTCGTGTTTGTATGTGTGTGTTGTGTTGTGTGTGTGTGTGTGTGTGTGTGTGTTTATGTCGGTGTATTTGTATTGTATAGTGTTGTGAAGTGTGACTTGGCAGTGTCCCGGCGCATTTCGTGTCTAGTTTTCTGGTTCTGTTGCCGTTGTCGCGTTTGCAGAATTTAATTTTATAATATTTATTGGTTGACATTTGAGACCTTATACATCTCCATTTTTTATTTAAATAATTATTAATTAGTTTTTGACCTTGGAGGCTTTTTACACCTCTGAAGATTGTATAATTTAATTAATTTAATAGTTTACTTTGACATTTAGAGACTATATACATCTCTGAATTATTTAGATTAGGAATTTTATTATTAACATAGGGACTTTAGACATCCCTTGCTGTATAATAATTTTATTATTAACTCAGGGACTTTATACATCCCCTTGTTATGTTTAAGGCTGTATATTGTTAAGCTTATGGATTTTAAACTTTTATAGTTTTAGTTTAAATTCTAGTCACAGGCTCGCGACGTCGAAGTTCCCAAGACGACCTATAGAGCTTATGGGAACGGAGAATACCATGCCCTCGGTACCGCTCTGCTTTCAGAGCATGACATGAGTGCGTGTGAGCTAACTTTGGGGCGGCAGACGTGAACTTGCCTTCGAAATCCAAAAGCTTAATGGTTACTTGACCTGAAATGTATATTTCAGAACCAAATTATTGTTATTATTATTTAAAAATTTATGACGGTGAAGCATTTACACTTCCACTGAACGTAGATATAGTTTAGATAGTTAGTGTTTAGTATTGTAACTAGGGACCCCATACATCCCTGTATTTCTTTTATTATTTTTGTATTTTTTTTTTCTTTAATTGTATATTATTTTTTAAGTTTTTATTTGTAATTATATTTTTATGAAAAAATGACTTTCTGCCAAGTTTCTTGCGGCGCATTCTTCTTGGCAATGATGGTCTTTCCGAAAGCGCTGGTAGTTTAAAAAATGACGTGTAAAAGTGCCCATTGCGGCCTATTTACTGAATAAATCATTTGAATTTGAATTTGAATTTTGTCTTCTTGACAATAGATCTGAATTTGTATCCTTTTCATTTTGTAATATTTT
>NC_133477.1:6414900-6426267 GCF_025370935.1 Choristoneura fumiferana
ACTCGTGTAGTAAATGAGTGTAAATAAAGCCTACTTTTATAAAATAAATAAGTAAATAATAAATAAATATTAAATACATATTATTACGTAAATAAATAAATCAAGAGAAAACTACGGTGGCGACCTCTAGAGTTCGTCCGTCATTTCTGCTCAGAGATCCCTTATTGAGGAAAGCGCCATCTAGCTTGAGCTGAGCTAACTAAGATGTCAGCGATCGCCTATGTGCATCGTGACAAGATGATAGATGATAAATTTAACATAATGTTAATAAATAATCCTAATAGATAAAAGGGACATGATGTAATATTAATTGATTAAGAATTTCATAAGTCAGTTTAATGTGATTGTGATATTTAGCTATAAGATAAAATTTATTAATTATATAAAAGCTGCTCTCTTGTATAAATATTGCTGTGCCCCAACAGGGGTCCATGATGAACACATAATCTCTTTGTAACATCTGTAACCATACATTGTGGAAAAGAAATAAAATATTGAGTATTGAGTATTAAACGTTAACAGTTCTGTAATTCTTCGAAAGGTTAAAAAGTCCGTTTGGACTATTGATGAACGCTTGGTACTATAGAAACCTGAGTTTACTGTAGATAGATAGATGTTTATTTCCAAACAAATTAAATGGTATTTTCCATGCATCAAATAGCCTAAATGACATAGCCTGTCACGTAACAAAATGACGGATTTCGCAGTACATTGTTTGTCCAAAAGTTAGACGTTAAACTAAAATGTAAATCATAATACAAGTATTTTCAAAAATTGTAGAACTCAATTACCTCAAGGTGAAGAGTGGAACCCCAGTGTGTGTTGCCAGTGATGACTTATGGCGCTGAGACGTGGTCCTTGACTGTTGGCCTCTTAGAGAGGCTAAAGTCACGCAAAGAGCTATGGAGAGAGCTATGCTTGGAGTTTCTTTGCGCGATAGAATCCGGAATACGGAAATTCATCGAAGAACTAAAGTCACTGACATAGCTGGAAAAATATGCAAATTGAAGTGGCAATGAGCAGGCCACATCGCTCGAAGAACAGATAACCGTTGGGGGAGAAAAGTCCTCGAGTGGCGACCACGAACCGGAAGACGAAGCGTTGGCAAGCTCCCACCGGTGGACTGATGACATCGTGAGAGTAGCGGGAAACCGGTGGATGCAAGTGGCGAGTTGTCATTTATTGTGGCGTTCTAAGGGGGAGGCCTTTGTCCAGCAGTGGACGTCTTCGGGCTGATGATGATGATGATGATGAAGAGTGGAAGCTGTGGTTAAATTTTTTTGCTCCTGTTACAGGGCCCACCTTGTATACAGGGCACTGGGCCGTAGAAGGTTACCATTGGTGTCAATGTATTTTGTCTCTACTTAAGTATAATATGACACGCCAGTGTTTTGTTCTACCAAAATTAAAACGATATCCTATATTTTTCCTTTGTATACTGGTTCTCAGGATTCTAATATCGCAGAATTAAGACGCATGGCATTTGAGTCGTAATCTTTTTTCTTTTTCTCAAATATAATTGAATGAATAAGGGAATATAATACTTTTAAACGAATCATGTTTCTGATGTGAAAGAGAAATGTTTGTCGGTTTTTGATTATCGAGTTTGTCGAACTTTGTTTGTGGCATCTTAGAAGTCGAGTTGTTTTAATGAAGTATTTTTGTTTGTAAGCTTGTCATTAATGGTGAGATTTAGTAGGTACTTCTTCCAAATAGGGTCCTGTGCCTCAGTTAGCAAAAGCCCGTAGAGAGCGTTGCCCAAATTCCAATTCAAATCTTTTATTCAGCAAGTAAGCCATGGGCTCTTTTACACGTCATTTTTAGGGTTCCGGAGCCAAAATGGCAAAAACAGAACACTTATAGTTTCGCCATGTCTGTCTGTCCGTCCGTCCGCGGCTTTGCTCAGGCACTATCAATGCTAGAAAGATGTAATTTTGCACGGATATACGACAAAATGGTACATAAAAATTAAAAAAAAAAAAATAATTAGGGTGCCTCCCATAGACGTAAAGTGGGGGTGATATTTTTTTTCTCGTCCAACCCTATAGTGTGGGGTATCGTTGGATTGGTCTTTTAAAACCATCAGGGGTTTGCTAAAACGATTTTTCGATTCATTGATTTTTTTGCGAAATATTCAACTTTAAAGTGCAAATTTTCATTAAAGTCAAGCGTCCCCCCCCCCTCTAAAATCTAAACCGGTGGGTGGAAAAATTTGAAAAAATTCTGAATGGTAGTAAATATATCCAACTTTAAAGGAAAACTATAACGGCTAAGTTTGCTTGAGAATTATTAGTAGTTTTACTCTTAAATTAATAGCAGCCTAAGGTATAAAATATACCTAAACTTGGAAGATTCCGTATAAAATACGAAATCCTTAGAAAAATATTACTTAATTTTTTTGTAATGGCTACGGAACCTTATTTTTAGCTAAGAGTATTAGCTAAGTAATTATAAAATTTTGTAATGTTATTCTGATTTATAGTACTTAAACAGTTAATTATTTTTTTTAGTGGAAACAGAAGAGACGGATCCATCCTATTCCCAAACCGGCCACTTCACGTACTTGTCATATTTAATAATTGTCTTTATAATTGAATGTTTGTATAAATATTTAATTAATAGTCACAAATGCTAACATTAATTAGTGTTTATTTGCATTGACCTAAACATACACTCGTATTATTAACTGTATCATACAGCGGAGGTTTGTTTAGGAGGATTTACACTTGACGGCTGGCCTTAAGGTGATTTTCCACTGGCGAGGCGAGACGAGAATTGAAATTTGTATGGCGTCTCCCGCGACGGCCCGCGGCGGCTCGCGGCTGGCGCACAAATGCATACAAATTTCAATTCTCGTCTCGTCTCGTCTCGCCTCGCCGGTGGAAAATGAAATGTATTCGGAATCAGAATAACCACTTCTTTCTGTCAAACGATATAGGATAAGAGTAGAAAGGGACGGTAAATGTAGATAGGTGTGGGTAAAGCCACGAGAATGGAAGTGAATGAATGCATACACAGCTACATGCAGAACTGATTGCAAAAAAAAAGAATGAATTAAATGAATGAGTGAATGCCAAAATCTCGCTTTTATTACATGACATATTGTTGTGTGCGTGACATCAACTCTGGCACAGTATAACAAGTTTCCCTACAGTAATCCGATGGAGACGTCTAGCTAGACAGCAATCGTGCGGGGCGTGAGGGGTGAGACGCGGGTGGGAGGAGCCCCAGCTGCATACTTCGCCGTTCTTAGTAGGTTGGGACAAGTCTTCTAGGGCTATCGCGTTTTTTTAACATTTAAATTTATAATAAAATTTATTATAGTGCATACGACATGTACTGTGAGTGCGTGCAAATCTTCATCTCGCATAAATAAAGAACTAAGATTTCATCTATTTATATAATTATATGTGTTTTTTTATATAATTAAATTCAATAACAGGAGCTTTAAGTCCGTTCTAGAAACCGAAAGTATTTGTCGGTTACTAATCTATGAAAGTATATTTTGAAGAAAAAAAAGTTTTTTTATTTCAAAAATAGTTTATTTTGATACCTCTTAACCCTAGTAAGTATGCCACCCCTAATTCCTTTTGTTTTATATAATTTTGCTACACCAATATGTACCGATTCGTACAAGACATCTTACCTTCCAAATTTTTTATTTGTGATAACCCTTCGTTACTTGCGTAAATACCTATACAGGCTGCGGTATCGTTCAACTTCAAAGGCGTCGACCTACTGTAGGGAAAACTTGTTATACTGTGACTCTGGTGGCACTACCTCGACATCGCTGGTTTTTCCAGTCTTTGCAAGTTTTTAAAACGACTGGTCATAGTTAACTTTAATAAGATTCGTTTATCATCCCAGCCTATTTACATCCCATTGCTGGGCACAGGCCTCCTCTCGGAATGAGTGGGCTTGGGCCATAGGTCCCACGCGGGCCCACGGCGGATTGGAAACTTCACACACACCATTGAATTGCGTCGCAGGTTTGAGCAGGTTTCCTCAAGATGTTTTCCTTCACCGTAAAGCTCGTGGTAAATTTCAAGTGTATTTCGCACAAGAGGTGCGGGCGGGGTTTGAACCTATGGACCTCTGCTTGAGAGGTTTTTATCTGATTAAAAATAATAAGTACATGTCAAGTTATAAAATTAACTAATAAAAAATAAAAAAATAAACTAACCCAAACATCCCCCCCCCCCTGCATCGTGCCCGGTTCAAAGGTCCCTTAATACATTGGCCGCATTGCCCCTCTGTACCGTAATGGACACCTGTTGAACCAGCCACGACGCAGACTGGGAAACTGGGATCACAACAGTCCCTGAGGACGATTTAACTCTCTAAATCCCAGGCCTCCGAATACGAGGGCCCCGCTGCCTGCAGGGCTATTACGAAACTCGAAGTTCGTATCGTACCGTCCCTCTCGCTTTCGTATTAAATAGTATAAGTGTCAGAGGGACCGCACGACACGAACTCCGAGTTTCGAGTTTTGTAGTAGCCCTGCAGTCTCCACCGCAACCGGTACAAAATCGTACACCGGCTCCAAGGCAGAATACTTCGCATGCTTCAACTTCGCAGCACTTTCAGCCGCAGAACCAGCTAACCGCGAAATTGGTCTCAAATGAGACGCAGCAAAAGTGCTTACACACGTTGCGTCCCACAAAAGAACTCCGATACCGCCAAGGTACCAACGTAAGACCGTCCGGCCGCCTGAATTAGTTTACAAGTTAAAGTGTAGTAAAAGATCTGCATTGTCTGACTTTGCATGGTCATCAGACATCTTTGAGACTACTTGTATCTCTTCCTTTCTTATACTATTCAAATACCTAATCTACCATCGCTGTTATTCAAGGAAAAATTGCTATTGACACAAAAAAGTAAACAATTTCTAATATGCCTTGTAATTTTTAGCTCAAAGAAATATGACGGCACAAACCCAACCGTTTAATTTAAACAAATATAATTTTCCACATCACCCACATCTCAAATAGAACGTCTGTCTTATTAAAAGTGATTCAACGCCGCAACAAAATGGCTGCCATAAATAAGTTTACAAAATGGCGGCGCAAGATGGCTGCTGACATGGCGGGCGCTAATGGTGGCAATTTAAACTGACGAGCGATGATGGTTTTATCAAGTAGAGTTATTTATGTTTACTGCTTAATTTGACGGTGTTTTGAAACGTTATTATTTAGTTCATTCATCTTTATTTTTGAGTCTAACATCTGGTAGCATGGTGTACGGTTGTGTTACTCTGAAGATGAGCTCTGGTTGAGTTCGAAACGCGTCAGTGTAGTGTGGTGGTGGTGGTGATAGATGGGTTTGTTTTGTGTGTGTTCTTACAGTGTGGAGGTGGAGGAACTGCATGAACACGCATATTTTGCATAAGCTTAGTTATCATAAGGTCGCGGGTGAGCAAAGAAATTCTTTTAGTTCATTATGAGTTTGTTCGATAGTTTAATTTGATGCATTTTTTGTCAATTCAGTTTTTGGAAATTTTTCAAAATAGCCGAGCGGCTTGAACTCGTAAAAAAAGAGTTCAATTTTAGGCTTTTGAAAAATTCGTTGTATCCCACTTATATAATTATGTTTGTTTTACCTTTTCATGTCTAAACCACTGCATCGATTTAAATGAAATTCGATACCTCTAAGATAGTTTGAGTCGTGGGGACATACATACATAGGATAGATTTACCCTGGAAATTAAAAAGCGGACGGAGTCGCGGGCCATATTTAGTTTTATTATGTTACCTATACAAACAAATAGGCCGTAGCGTAGCGGCACTTGAGCTGAGCGCGTGCGCCGCTAACGGCCGCTTTTCGTAACGGCCGCTGTATGAAGCACGCAAGGCATTAGATTGAAGCGTACGAAATGTGCTAGCTGTCACTCTCAACTTTATTTAAATCTAGTGAAACGTGAACAACTCGTCTATTGCTTAAATTAAAAATAGCTTATGTGCTACTATAAGTTACAAACTATATGCGCGCTGAATTTCATCCAAATCCGTCTAGTTGTTTTAGTGCAAAAAAGCGACAAACATCCACAGAGTATAGAAAAGACAAAGAAGACAAGAAAAATACTGAAGAAAACCTTATAATATTACTATACCTGCAAGCATCAGGAAAGGGAGGAAACTATTACATGACATCTTCATTTTACCACTTCGCCGCGCGGCGTGGTTAACATAAATATTCTCATGTAAAATTACAGCTTTCTAGCTATAACATTCTCTAAAATCCACAGACGGGCGGAAACAGCAAAACTATGAGGGTTCTTGTAGGACAAGGGAACTCTAAAAACAGCTCCGCTTTTTAATTACCATTCCATCATTAACGCGATAGCGCTCTAGCCGGCGAGTAAACAAGCGGCGCTTATGCAGAACCCGCGCGCCGCTAACGGCCGCTTTACTCGTACATTACGGCCGACGGCAGGGGCCAAGTCACAGGATGAAGCGTATAATAATAATATATAGTCTTCAACCTCGGTGTCGATTGCGTGTTCATACAATACGAAAGAATGACTTATAATTGAACACTTTCATAGTTAGCAGTACAGAAAGCAAAGGTACAGCGAACCGAGAACAAGAGAGTCTCCAGAGTTCAGTCCAGCCGTTATAGAGATAACCTAACCCACTTAAAAAATTTGAAAACCGTCCGCATTGTCATTTCAAAGTTCAATCTCTCAAAAACTACTAAACCGATCGTTAGATACATGTAAAACACAGCTACAAAACACCGCAAGCAAACTCGCTTTCACTTAACAAAACCGCATTGAAATCGGTCCATTTATTTGAAAGCTACGATGCCACAGACTGACATTGGCGTCAAGCTTATAACCTCCTTTTTGCGCCGGAGGTTAAAAAGAGTAAAAAACAAAACACGCTAACTAACTTTCGCAGTTATAATATTGGTTAGTCTTAGTAGAATGTTCTAACCCTTGAACACTGCTAACTTTCTTACCCCTGCGCCCCACATGACGTCATTGTAATTATTCCGGGCTTATCATCGAGGGCCCCAGCGCTGGGCGTGGGCACTTGCGGTACGCGAGCTGTTTACGATATGCAGCATTTCGTATGTAGTTTGAATAATATAAGAAAGGTAGCCGTTCGTCGGGCTTAATTTGGGTTCTCTTGACACTGGAGATTTTAATGTATTGTATAAACTATTTAAGCATCTCAGGTTCCACCAATTGTATTTTTTATATTTTCTGTATAGTATGTATGTGTGTAAACTCTTTATTGTACAGAGTATACATACATACATACTATTAGTGGTTCTGTAAAACTGTCGACCTCGTGCATACGGCTGTTATGTTTTCATTCACCATTTTTTTTTATTCGACTGGTTGGCAAAAGAGCAAGTGGTTCTCCTGATGGTAAGAGATCACCACCTCCCATAAACATTTGCAGCTCCAGGGGTATTGCAGATGCGTTGCCAACCTTGAGGCCTAAGATGGGATACCTCATGTGCCAGTAATTTCACCAGCAATCTTACTCTCCACGCCGAAACACAACAGTGCAAGCACTGCTGCTTCACGGCAGGATTAGCGAGCAAGATGGTGGTAGCAATCCGGACGGACCTTGCACAAGGTCCTACCACCTGCAAAACCATAGCTACACCGTTTTAAAATTTTCCAAAAAAAAATATCGAAAAAAAAAAACAGCTAGCAATAGATTATCACTAAATATTGAACACGTCTTTTGTCAATCCTACTTATATTATAAATGCGAAAATTTGTAAGTCTGTTTGTTTGTTACTGACCATTGAACCGATTTAGATTAAAGGTATACATATATTTCGAGTCCCGGAAAAGGACAATGGAGTAGTTTGTATCCCAAAAAATTGCATAGTTCGATTCTACACTATTCGATAATTCTACGCGGAAAGAGTCGCGGGTAACGGCTAGTTAAACATAAAAGAATATATAAAAAAATCCGCGAGATGGCCAACAGGCCACGCTCGAATTTCGACGTATTTGATCTTCATCACCATCATAATGGTGGCCTTTTGGTAATCCAGTCTCGGATGTAGGCCTTTTCCCTCTTTCTTCTTCCACTTTTGGCGACCTTGTGCCCATCTCATACAGTCTCGACCTCCGTGCCGTCGAATGTCATCCATCCAGCGCTGCGGTGGTCTGCCGCGCCCCCGAGCATCCGCTCTGGGTTCAAGGACTCTCGAATCTCGTCCATTCTTACAATATGTTCAGCCCATCACACCGGTCACTACAATCTAACTAACGGAATATACACATAGAATATTTTTTATCCAGTAAACTACCCAAATGTCCAATGGCTTACTTAGTCAAGGTAGGTCTTTAAGTTAAAAGTAACAATGTAACTTGAATTACCTGAGCAACTTGATGGGCAGTAAGAGATACTGCCAACTGCGGCAAACTGCAAGAGCGTTGGCGCTATAACTTAAAGTTTATTCCAACTTTGAAACTGGAACTGGGACATGAACTCCTTTTTACCTGTAACAATATAACATTTTATAAAAATATAATAATTTACTTGGGACAACAAAACACAAAATCAAAATAAATTAAAATTAAAACACCCATCTAAAAGCACACATGTAAATTCATTTTAGACAACACAACTCACAGAAACTATACACAACAAAAGATTGACAACTGAAAATGTTACCAGAACAAATTTGTTGATATAACTTCGGAAATAGTTCCAAGCAATCGATGGCAGTTAATTCGAATGACATAAGAGTATAATATGAAACGTCAACAAAACAAAATGGCGGATGGCGTCCTTCCCGATGTTCGGCTAATGTGACAAATTTGTACGTTGCCCGTTTCAAATTAAAAAAAAAAAAAAAAAAAAAAAAAAAGCATTTTTTTTTTAATCTTTCAAATAAAGATTTATTTTATGATTATTTCGTATTGAGTTTTTTTCTAACATGGATATTAAGTTTTTTTTTATCCCTTCGCCTGGCGCCGCCATTTTGCTCATTTACGCGCATCTGGCGCCCGTACGGATCCGGGAGAGAAGGGAAAAGGCTAGTTATGGCGGCCGCCATTTTGCAAGTTTTACCACATTTGGCACAGGTCTAGGAAGGACAATTTAAACTAGTCTTCGATGTTTAGAAAACTTAAATTTTACTGCTTTTATGTATTATAAGCGTAATAAAATGTAGCATTTTGATTCTTAATTAAGTACGCTATCATATTGCATACGGTAAATATGTATAAAGTGTGAAAATAAAACAATAATGTAAAGTAAATATATGGTCATTGTATTTTGTCCAATTCTCGATATACCATACCATAATTAATAAATGATACTTTTTCTCATTAATATTTGTATTTTGTTTACAATACTATACCCTAATTTAAAACATACACACCCAGAGTGACACAACCGAGTCTAACAACTGGTAGCATGTTGTACGGTTGTGTCACTCTGAAGATGAGCTCTGGTTGAGTTCGAAACGCGTCAGTGTAGTGTGGTGGTGGTGATAGATGGGTTTGTGTGATTTGTGTGTGTTCTTACAGTGTGGAGGTGGAGGAACTGCATGAACACGCATATTTTGCATAAGCTTAGCTATCGTAAGGTCGCGGGTGAGCAAGGAAATTATTTTAGTTCATTGATATGGACCTCCGCAAAGTAACGCCTGATTCAACAAGTTTGTTCGATTATAGGTACCATCAATTTTTAAACAAATTCCTATCGAATGAATATGTCGCTAAAGTTGAACTTTCAAGTTGACAAACACGTCTATTGGCATTATTGTTATAACATGCAAACGATTATCAACTTTAAGGTGGTAGACCACATATTTGGCTGATGGTACATGCCACCAAAACAAACGGACACTAAAAAAATACTTTTTTCCGCTATCGGGAGGTGCTTAACCTCGACCGGTCTGACATCCCATTTCCTCAGCTTCCGACAAAGAGGAACAACCCCATAGATAAACAGATACGAACTACAGTACTTATCTTATTTAAGAGAAGTTTCCCAGCCGGCCGCGCGGCTGCGTTAGGTTTTCGTTTGGGATATTGCTGTCTTTATCGCTCGTGACATAAGCGCTCGCAGCCCCCCCCCCCATGCCTTCTGCAACGACGTCCGTAATGTATATCGAGAAAGCTGTAGGCTTTTCAAGATTTGGGCGGTTGAATTTTGGGTTTCGTTGTCCTCATATTATAAGAAAAGTATAGCACAGAAATCAATGATATTTTACAATCAAGATGTTCATTATATTTTCTATGCCTGTGGTTTTTTCGATTTTTGTAAAAATTAGTTAGAGTTTTTAGTCTGCAATTCTCGTGCAAAGTGGACTTCTTTTTTTTGTCGAATTTTGAGCTCCTGTAATTCTGATATTACACATTTATATGAAAATCTGAAAGACCTCAGGCATAGATAATTACGTCTAGTCCATACTTATACAATTTCATCTATTCCTGTTGCCTAGTTTTCAAATGAGACCGGGACTACGTTTGTATGGAGAATGGAACGAAGAGACTTGTCTTAAACACTCGAGCTCCCCAGAAAACTAGCATTTCTGCACTTTATACATATTTGAAGGTTTCTGAGTTTTCGAAATTCATGTGTGATCACATTTGAAATTTACCACGAGCTTTACGGCAAAGGAAAACATCGTGCGGATCCTGCACAAACCTGCGAAGCAATTCAAAGGTGTGTGTGAAGTTCCCGATCCGCAGTGGGCCCGCGTGGGAGCTACGGCCCAAGCCCTCTCATTCTGAGAGGAGGTCTGTGCCCAGCGGTGGGACGTAGGCTAGGATGATGACCACTGGCACAAAATTTGGCCCACTCTACATACAAAATTACCTATTACTGCATACATTTGAGGTCCTGATTATATACGTAATTATACATATGTACAGAGGCTTCCTCATCTACTGTTTTTTTATTACTTTAGAATTTAGTATTTAAAAAAAATATATAAACCTCATTGAGTTCCTTGCCGGATTCTCAACAGAGGATTTTCTCAAACCGGTGGTAGATTTTTTGACATTCAGAAGCCTAAATTAATTTGAATTATATTTTGACTTTGACTTTGACTTTTGTCTGTCTGTGAGTATTTAGTCTGTGGCACCGCGGACAAAGACAAAAGGCGAGCGATGAGGGACGACAAAAACATCCGCATCGCTATCTCTCTCACGCCTCGCTGCACTAACGATTTTAAATAAAAAAATACTAACTCCGATTTCACTCCCTTTTTACTTTTTTGAGCATCATTTTTTAAAATATCCATGTATGTTCTTAAAGGCAAATGGGATAAAAATATGGCGTTTGATCTAATCTATTAACGTTTGGCTTTAGGGTTGACTTCTATTGAAGCGAAGCGGGGGCAGAATGAACTAATCGCATTAGGATATTATCTACCCAGATC
>NC_133477.1:6426367-6477768 GCF_025370935.1 Choristoneura fumiferana
AAAATTGGTTACATTAGACACAAGCAAAGCAAGTTTACTAGTAGCTTGCAAACAAAGATATTTTAAAAGTATTCAAAAGTTTAAACATTGCAAATAGAGTTATAGTAAAAATTGCAAATAAAGTTAGATATTGCAATCAAAGAGCGATTAGGTATCATTAAATATACATTCAAAGGCAAAATTGCAAATAGAGTTAGAGTGAAATTGCAGACAAAAAGAAAGTAAAAGTAGGTATCATTAATGGTTAACTTAATGGTAACGGGCAAATATTGTTAAAAGCGCGTTTGATGGTGCCTCGCGAAGTCTTCAATTCGGCGACTCGGGAGACGCCGTCCTTCCCAGGAAACAGCTGATGACGCGACCAGGAGCCAGCGGCACGTCGGGAGGCGCTCGTCACGCACCAGGACGACTGTGCCCGCGTCCAGGGGGCGCCCCTTGCAGCTGCGCCACTTGGAGCGTTCTTGGAGCAGACTCACATAGTCCCTGGACCAGCGACGCCAGAAATTTTGTTGTAACTGCTGTAACTGTTGGTATAGTGTTAGTCGGTTTACTGGGACGCCCTCGTATTCGTAGTCGGGCATGGCAGTAGGACTCCTGCCAATAAGGAAGTGAGCTGGCGTTAGACAAGATATATCATCATCATCTGAAGTGGGTATTGGGCATAGTGGCGTGAATTTAAAATTCCCTCTATCTGTGCAAGTACTGTGGCAAACTCTTCATAGGTTAACAATGCATTTGAAAGTACCTTTTTTAAGTGAGTCTTACAACTTTTTACTGCGGCCTCATGCAGGCCCGCCATATGTGCTGAATATGGTGGTAAAAATTTCCAAACGATCCCCTCCTTGGCGCAAGAATCTGTTAACACACTAAGGTTATCGTTGTTTATGAATTTATAGAGTTCGGTTAATTCGTTATTCGCGCCATGAAACGTAGAACCATTGTCACTCAACATTTCCTTAGGTCTACCCCTACGAGCTATGAATCGGTTAAATGCTGAAAGGAATGCTGAAGTGTGTAAACTGGAAACTAATTCGATGTGAACCGCCTTCGTTACAAGACACACAAACATTGCTATATAGCATTTACTGGTTTTGTAACCACGTCCCCTCCTGTCCCTTATTGTAAAGGGCCAGCGTAATCAACGCTCGTGTTTTGAAAGGGGGGGGCCGGGGTTACTCGTACAGCTGGTAAATTACCCATGATAGGAACATGTACCTTCGGGTTGCCCTGAAGCAGGTCACACATTTTTGTACATTTTTTTACTGTGCTCTTGCCCTTGATAGGCCAGTATCGTTCTCGTACTGACGACAGTAGGAGTTGCGGTCCAGCGTGCATCAATCGTAGATGCTCGCCGTGTACAATTAACTTAGTTAGGTTGTGGTTATGGGGTAAGACAATAGGGTGTTTTTTGTGGCTAGGGTAAATTGACAAGTCTAAACGCCCCCCTACCTTTATGAGTTCATCCTCCATAAAAGGATTTAAACAAATTAAGTTTGATGATTTTGGAAGTAGTTTACCCTTCATAAGTAATCGGTACTCGGTTGGATAAGACTCAATTTGAGCAAATTTTATTAATTTATTTCGGCTCTCGTTTAGCTCATTGACAGACAGTGAACCACATTTTTTTTTATTTTATTGGTACAATTTTTAATAAATCTTAAAATGTATGCAAAACATCTAGTCAGTTTGTTGATCAGACCATTTCTCGAATAAAAAGTCATAAATTGGTTATTGTATGTATTTGTACATACATTGCAATGAGTTTCAATGGACTCTTGGGACTCATTGGACTCTTGTATAGACTTGGTAATTTTTACTTGGTTGGATGGCCACTCTGTGCTTGGTTTTTGCAGCCAGAGGGGTCCTTGCCACCACAAGGGACAGCTGGCGAGCTTGTCAGCACGCAGCCCCCTAGTCAAGAGATCGGCTGGGTTTTCACCAGAAGCTACCCAATACCAGTCCTTTGAATTGGTCATTGAATTTATTTTATTTACTTGGTTTTTACAAAGCAGGTAAGTTTGTCACATTGTTGAGATTTTATCCATGCCAAAACTACGTTGGAATCTGACCAAAAATATTTACTCTGAAATTGACATTTGAGTGCTTTGTTTACCTTGGTGTACAAGGTAGCTAGTAATAATGCTGCGCGTAGCTCAAGTTTAGGTATAGTTTCAGTTCTTGCTACTCTTGTTTTGGCGCACAACAATTGTGACAAAATTTTCCCATCTTTGTTTTTGGAACATACATAGATTGCTGCCCCATAGGCTGTCAATGAACTATCCGCAAACCCATGTACTTCAATTTCGCTATGGTTAGGTAGTGTGACATGACGTGGTACAACCAATGAATTTAATGTGAATATATCATTATAATATGCTTCCCATTCATTTGACAAGTCGAGAGGGAGCTTCTCATCCCAGTCGCTTTTAATTTTCCACAATTTTTGGATAAAACATTTAGAAATTATTAGCACCGGAGCTAGCAGACCTAACGGGTCAAAAATACTTGATGCTAATGACAAAACCTTTCGCTTGGTTAGTGGTCTTTGGGCCCCTTGTCTTTTTAGTTGGTACATTAAATTGTCAGTTGTGTTGTCCCATGCCAGTCCCAGAACCTTATCTTGTCCTAATGGTGTAGGTGTCATGTGGGTGCTTGTGGTTTGAGATTTGCTTACAATACCTTGTATGGTTGGTGAATTAGATTTCCATTTTCGAAGGTTGAAATTAGCTCTGCGCAGTATTTTTTCTATCTGCAAGGCTACCTGTGCTACCTGTTGCTCATTGTCTCCTCCGTGCAGCAGGTCATCCATATAGAAGTTGGTAGATATAGCTGCAGCCGCCTCTGGATACTGCATTTGATGCTCCTGCGATAGCTGATGAAGGCACCTTGTAGCAATACAGGGCGCGCTTTTAAGCCCAAAGCTTAGGGTTGTCAGTCTGTAGGTAAGTAGTGGCTCTGTGGGATTCTCACGCCACAGAATGCATTGTAAATTTTGTTGGTTTGGGTTGATATAAATCATTCTATACATTTTTTCAATGTCGGCGTTTATTACAAATCGGTTTTTTCGAAATCGCAACAATATGTCAAATAATTCGTCTTGGTTTATTGTACCTTTTGGTTGTATATCATTTAGGGACTTCCCTGTGCTTGTTTTGAATGAAGCATCAATCACTACTCGGAGTGGGGTGGTTTGCTTTTGAGGAGTTAAAACTGCATGATGTGGTAAATAGTTACAACACTCTGTGCTACCCTTGTGCTCAATCATATGACCGAAGATTTAAAATCATTCATGAATTTTACATAATTTTCTTTATACAATGGGTCCTTGGTAAATTTTGACTCTAAAGCCTTAAATCTTTTATAAACAACAGATCTCGACTGACCTAAGCTCGTCACTGGTTCTTTAAGGGGAATGCCCACCACAAAATTTCCATCAGCAGTTCTCTTGTGTTCATCGAATACTTTCTCACACAGAGTATACTCATCATGTGGAACTGTAGCGGGTGAATGACATTCGTCAGCGTTCCAAAAAGCTTGGAGCGCCTTGGTTTGAGCAAAATTGCATCTCACCTTTTGGTGTTGTGAACCTGTGATTGTATAAGCACCAGTGACCAGCCAGCCCAATAGTGTTTTTTGCAGAACTGGCAGACCGTCTCCTAGTCTATGTCGACCATTGCACATAAGTTCGTAAAACAGTTCTGCACCTATTATGAGATCAATCTCGCCACCTAGGTAGAATGTATCATCAGCCAGATGAAAACGAGAGGGAATTTTTAATGACTGAATCCCCTTTTCATGCGTTGGTAAGTTGCATATACTTGGTACAATAAAACAAGACATATTGGTTGTGAACAAGCCATTATTTGATTTTATTTTTAATTGGCTTGTTTTATTTAACTTGGTAACCCGTTCATTGAATCCTAAAACTTCTAAATCTACGGTCTGAGAGGGCATGTTTAATCGGTTAAATGCACTTTCTGTGATGAAATTCGATTGTGAGCCAGAATCCAGTAATGCTCTCATTATGTGAGCTTGGTTAGAATTATCTATGACCTTGATTTGGGCAGTAGATAATATTATTTGCTTGGGTTGTGTTACCTTGACTTCTGATGGAGAGGTGGCAAACTGGTTAGTCAATAGATTGACTGACTGGGGTGCACCCGGCGTCGACTCACACTCGTGCAGCGTTGACTGAGCGCTGACAGAGGATCTTGAGGTTGGTTGAGTGTCTGTAGGTATGTGTAAGAGTGTATGATGTTTCCCCTTGCACAACCTACAGTTAGATGCACGGCAATTTGGTAGTATATGATTTGAGCCCATACAGTTTATACATAGACCTAATCTTTTAATCACCTTTATGCGTGCCGCTGGGTTCAGAGCCAACAGTTTGGTACATTGGTTAATATAATGCCGGTCCCCACAATTCGAACATTGGTTACGCTGGGTATAAATTTGTTTTGGTATTACCTTAGGTTGGGATGGAGAGGACGTGATTACCAGCGCCTTTCTCATGCCACCAGGATGTCTGTGCTCGACCATGCTGCTGTGGCTCAGCGTTTCCAGCAGGTCTGCTTGAGTTCTCAGGAATGTCTTGAAATCCTGTAATGTAGGCAATTCACGCGAGCAGTTTTTCTCTTCCCACTTTCTTTGTAAAGGTTTATCTAGTTTACTACATAGGAAAAATATTAGTAAAACGTCCCAGCCCTCAGTCTGTATATTTAAGGACCGAAGTGTTCTCAGATGTTTCGACAGATTGTCAGTTAGCATTCTGAGGGCTGGGGCTGTGAATGGGATAACTTCTACATTTAAAAGTGCCCTTAAATGGTTATACACAAGCACTCTTGGGTTGTTATATCGCTCACATAAGAGCTGCCAAGCAATTGGATAGCTGTCTTCAGAATACTCAAGAGAGCTAATGACTTCCAAGGCACTGCCTCGGAGGCAACTTCTTAGGTATTTAAATTTTTGAATAGACCTTAGGCAACTTTGGTTAACAAGGGCATCAAATGTGTCTCGAAATTCTATCCAGTTTATTATATTTCCATCGAATGATGGTAGAGCAATGTCTGGATATTTAACCGATTCGCTAAGGACAGTCTGTGCAGGCTCAGTGTCTCGGGGTGCTATATGTTGGTTGGTACTAGACGCGTTGGCCTTTAATAGACCTTTTTGCCTTTGATAGTAATTGGAAATAAGAATTCTCGAATGCTTCCCTCTCAGACATTTGAGCCTCCACATCTGAACTTACTGTTTCAATTTTGTCTTGGACCTTCTCAAACTCGTCAAGTACATTTACTAATCTCGCTACCCTTAGTTCTAAATCTAATATGTCGTCCCCGGACAACTGTTGGTTATTAAATCTTTCCATGAATTTATTGAACAATGTTAATTTACTTTTTATTGTACCTCGTTTTTTAATTAGATTTTTAAATGAATCGGTTCGATAATAGTGGTCTCTGACTCGCTGTCTGTCATTTTTATGCCCAATACCTAATGAGGATAGTAAGTAAATGTCGTAATTGCCAGCCCACTTGCCTTATAACTGACGTCCTCGTTCGCCGCGCCGGTGCTCGGAGTCTTGGTTTTGCGCGCGCCGCCCGGCGTCTGCCGCACCTCTTGGAGTGCCACACGGTTGGTTTTGTTGCTGCGCGCGCGCCGCCCCGATCTCCGCCACTCTTCTTTGCTGTCCGCCGCACCTCTTGGAGTGCCGCCGGGTTGGTTTTTTTTTGCTGCCGCCGCGCGCCGCCCGGCGTCTGCCGCACCTCTTGGAGTGCCGCTGGTTGGTTTTGTTGCTGCCGCGCGCCGCCCGATCTCCGCCGCTCTTCTTTGCTGTCCGCCGCACCTCTTGGAGTGCCCCGCGTTTGGTTTTGTTGCTGCCGCGCGCCGCCCGGCGTCTGCCGCACCTCTTGGAGTGCCCGCTGTTGGTTTGTTGCTGCCGCGCGCCGCCCGATCTCCGCCGCTCTTCTTTGCTGTCCGCCGCACCTCTTGAGTGCCCCGCGCGTTGGGTTGGTTTTGTTGCTGCCGCGCGCCGCCGCCCGGCGTCTGCCGCCCCTCTTGGAGTGCCCGCTGTTGGTTTTGTTGCTGCCGCGCGCCGCCCGATCTCCGCCGCTCTTCTTTGCTGTCCGCCGCACCTCTTGGAGTGCCCCGCGGTTGGTTTTGTTGCTGCCGCGCGCCGGCCCGGCGTCTGCCGCACCTCTTGGAGTGCCCGCTGTTGGTTTTGTTGCTGCGCGCGCCGCCCGATCTCCCGCCGCTCTTCTTTGCTGTCCGCCGCACCTCTTGGAGTGCCCGCGGTTGGTTTTGTTGCTGCCGCGCGCCGCCGGCGTCTGCCGCACCTCTTGGAGTGCCCCGCGGTTGGTTTTGTTGTTGCCCGCGCGCCGCCCGGCGTCTGCCGTACCTCTTAGAATGCCACGCGGTTGGTTATGTTGCTGCCGTGCGCCGCCCGATCTCCGCCGCTCTCCTTTGTTGTCCGCCGCACCTCTTGGTGTGCCGCGCGGGTGGTTTCTTGTTGCCAATCGCTGCTCGCCCCGCCCTTCCTTCTCTAAGTCCGCCGCACCTTTTGGTGTGCCACGCGGTTGGTTGTACGTACCGGTATTTTCTACAGGTTCTCGGACCCGCCTTGAAAAAACCACGCCGTCGCTGTTTCTCCAATTAAGCCGAGCTTCTTCGTGCGCCACGCGGTTGTTTTTACAGAGTCTCGGCCCCGCCTCGAAAAACTTACGCTGGACGATGCACGTGGTGTCGGCCTCCACTTGCGTCTTCACAATTCCGCCGCAAACTCGAAATTTTTGTTTTTTCGTTGTTCGGCAGCGTTTCGGGGTCACCAATGTTAGGATCTCGGTCCTTTGTTTTGAACTGATTGAGGAAATTGGGAAGTAATTGATGCAGCGATCTTTTTCGTGTTCGATTTATTTGCAAAAAGACCAAATGACATGCGCCATCTTGCATTCTCGGGTGTCACAAGTGGCGCCATCTGACTGAATCTACTTGGTTTAAATCCGCCGCTACTGGGACGGGAAGTTTGGAAATAACACTACAGATGGAGTCACCTGTGACACTATTAGAAAGGGCGCGTACGGCATCCACGTCTTCTCTGCCTTCAAATACCTAAACTTTGTTATAAAATCTTCAGCACCCCTTACATAAATCAGATATCCTTTATTGGAGAGTGGATTTTTGATGTATGGTGTCCTGTTTACCACAGACATATTACTCATCTCATGAATGTGTTTCAAAATATTCATATCCTTTGCGCGGACTTTAACAAACGTAAGAACACTGTGAGGTTCATAATATTTTTCAATAATTCGTAGGACGCAGCTTGTTGTTTCGGAATTATTACGTTCATTTTGCAATGCAATTGATCTTAGAGATCCATCGGATGTAGCGATACTAAATAGTAGAACAATGGATGAGTGCGTTATCCACATAGCGCAAAATAAGTATCGTCGATGACTTATTCTCCGTCTTTTATACACAGTTTTATACATTATTGGAACCAATCAATCACTGTTAACTGTTATCACACCATGCTATTAAGATCGGAAGGACGAAATCGTCTTTATAAATCAAAATCATTCACCGACTTTGATAATTCCCAGCAAGAAAATAGGTAAATTCGTAAAACATAGGTAATTAGTGACGTACAAGGCCACGACTTTTACTTAGGAAAGTCACTAGGCTCTTAGTAAATAGGTAGTGTGTGTGCTGCCGGTGCGTTCGGGGCATGTTTACCCGACTGCCAAGTAGGAGGATTATGTGTTTGACCCGATGTCCGCTCGTAACTACTCAACGGCTGAACCGATTTTGATAAATGATACGTCATTGGATTCGTCTGGATGACGCGAGTGACACTGGGTACATGCAATTTGTGGAAAATTAAAATGGCGGATTTTTGGCGTCAAATTGTGAGTTTTCAAAAAATATTTTTTATTCAAACTTATCGACTAGGGTTTCAAATGAAATTTCTAAATATATATAGGTTATAATAGTTTTAATCTACCTTTTCACAGAGTATCAAAAATTGTGAAATAAAACAATTAATTTAAAAAATCAAAAACCCGACTGCCTTATAAATACAAAAATGAAGAAAACAAGTCTAGTGGGCTAGAAGCTAGAACTCTGTTAAGTAGCTAACTTGAAATTCAATAGTCGGGACCCGCTCAAATCTTGACCACTTCAAACATTCTTAGAACCTAATGGCTAGCCCACTAGACTTGTCTTCTTTTTTTTAGTATTTTTTAAGGCAGTCGGGTTTTTTTCTGTTGTGTTGTGTTGTGAGCATTTGACGTACTAATAAATCATTGTACGCTGTCAGTTGCATGCCTTCTAAGGCAAGGATTCACTGTGGCAGGTAATTGTAATGAGTAGAATTTCATCACAATCTATTCAACTTGATCTAGAACCACATACATTGTCATCGTGAGATAATAATAACTAGCTGTTGTTCGCAACTTCGTCTGCATTCCACGGAAACTTTGCAATTCCCTGGAATAAAAAACAGCATTTGTTCATCTAGAATGAGTATGGCGAAGCTTCCTATTTGAACAGCTAAACAAACCCTGACCAAAAATTGTGTGTGTAACTGTCGCTTTATACATTTGCTTGTCATTATCTGTCACTTTGACATTTGCCTTATGATTTTTATTTCTTGTACCTAGTGGTAGCTGTAAGACTCGGGCCAATGTCAGAACGTTTACCTTTGCCAGACACAAACAGAAACAATTTTTCTCATAATAGATGTAAAAACTAGATCTAGAAACTGCAAAAGTTTCGGAAATAGTGTTACGGGGACGTCAGATATTAACACCGGCCAAGAGCGTGTCGGACACGCCCGAAATAGGGTTCCGTAGCCATTACGAAAAAAATAAGTAATATTTTTCTAAGGATTTCGTATTTTATACGGAATCTTCCATAGCTTAGGTATATTTTATACCTTAGGCTGCTATTTACTCTTAAACTACTAATAATTCTCAAGAAAACTTAACCGTTATAGTTTTCCTTGAAAGTTTGATATATTTACTACCGTCCTGAATTTTTTCAAATTTTTCCACCCACCGGTTTAGATTTTAGAGGGGGGGGGGACGCTCGACTTTAATGAAAAATTGCATTTTAAAGTTGAATATTTCACAAACAAATCACTGAATCGAAAAATCGTCTTAGCAAACCCCTAATGGTTTGGAACCTATCCAACGATACCCCACACTATAGGGTTGGATGAGAAAAAAAATCACCCCCACTTTACATCTATAGGAGGTACCCTAAAAACATTTTTTTTTAAATTTTATTGCACTATTTTGTCGGCATAGTTTACATATATATATCCGTGCAAAATTACAGCTTTCTAGCATTGATAGTCCCTGAGCAAAGCCGCGGACGAACGGACAGACAGACAGACAGACGTGGCGAAACTATAAGGGTTCCGTTTTTGCTATTTTGGCTCCGGAACCCTAAAAATTAAGAATATTTGATTTCTTTTGTATAGTACAATTCCTCAGGCTTAGGGTGTCCTTGTTCTTGCTTGGTTGCGCTCTTGTTTTGCTTGCCTTGGAAAGTCTCGATTCCTGTGTTTTCTCACTCAGTATGTCTATGCGAGTCTCATTGTAGTTTCAATATCAAAGACCACAGTGATCTTTAAGGATTGCTAATTACTATAGGATGATATTTCCGAGAAGAATATTTCAAATATAATGGGAAAATATACGATTACCTACCTACTCACTTTAATTTAAGCATTTGTTTGTGTAACTGTTAACTATTATCTAAGATTTCTGCGAATATAAAGTACTTACGTGTTTTCCTTGTCTACTCGGTCTTAAGAGTTACCTTACCTCTCATGACAATTACCGATACCTGTATTATTTAACTTGTGTGCAGGAAGTAATCTCCCGGAGCTTATGAATCGATTTTAAAGATTATAGGTAATAAAAATATAAAATTTATCCCAATTTTTACTCATAGGTAGGTACTCCTACATAAACTACACTCATCAAAAAGTTTTAGGGTTTTTTTCATCCGTAGACAGTTGTGAACATTTCAATATTTAATTTAAGCGTATTATTACTGAGTCAAAACATCAAATTTGTCTAGAGATAATAAATTAGTATCCCAGCCTTTTTTAATGTGCGTATATCATACAAAAAACTTAGTTAAAAGAAGCTCAACAGACTTTATGAATGCTGGGATTATTCTGAAACGGAAGGTTGTCGTGCATCAAAACTCATTTACTTATTCAAAAAGTTACAAGCTTGTTATAAGGAAAAATATTTTGTGTCTGACACGTTGATATGACAAAATGACAGAAAAAGACAAAAGGACGGCAGGTTAAAAACATTTATGAATAAGGGCGCTAAAAGATCAAACAAATAAATATTGATAAACGCAATTATTTATGGACATGGCAACTGACTATTTAAATAATGACGGCAGGTAGTGACTGTGAATCAATTAGGTACTAAAAAAAAACTATCAGCAACTAGATATACCGGGTTATATATCTGTAAAGCTGCTTCTCATAATTGTCATCACATCAATATAAGTACTGAATAAAACGTATGCGCTTTTAAGATTGTTCAACAAGGGACTAAAACAAGCCATAATGACACGAGATGCGAGGTGGCTATATTTCGAGTGGCATTATGGTTGTTTAGTCTCGCGTTAAACACTTTACTTTTCACTTTGAATGCGAGGAAAAAAAACAATGTTCTGTTCAAAATTACAATATAACTTTTTAAAACGTACGCTCGAGTAATGGACAGGCCATCTGTTCAAAATTGAAATAAAAAAAAAACTGTTGCGCGGAACGTTGAAGTGACGTTTTAAATGCTTGCATATTTAGCCAACAGTTTAAAAATTGAAAACTATTTTAAAACTAATTGGACTATGCATAATAAAATGAATTAATAATATATTTGAATAGATTCATATTCGTAATCATTAATTGTGTTTCACAAACTAAATCGTTTTTTTAAATATTTTTACACAGTTGGCTTTTTGAGGTTATTTCATCCATTCAAAAACAACGTGTTGGCTGTTTAGGGGTTTCCAACGTAAATTAAAAAAAAAAAATACTTTGATCCCTAGAGACTAAAAACCGGCCAAGAGCATCCGAGCATTCCGTAGCCAAACGAAAAAAAAAGTAATATTTTACTAAGGATTTCGTATTAGTACGGAATATTCCAAATTTAGGTACATTTTATACCTTAGGCTGCTATTTACTCTTAAACTACTAATAATTCTCAAGAAACCTTTACCGTTATAGTTTTCCTTGTAAGTTTGATATACTTACTACAATCCTGAATTTTTTCATATTTTTCCACCCACCGGTTTAGATTTTAGAGGGGGGGGGGGACGCTCGATTTTAATAAAAATTTGTACTTTAAAGTTGAATATTTCGCAAACAAATCACTGAATGGAAAAATCGTCTTAGCAAACCTCCAATGGTTTTAAAATGCCTATCCAACAATAGGGTTGGATGAGAAAAAAAAATCACACCCGCTTTACGTCTATGGGAGGTACCCTAAAAATTTTTTTTTAAAGTTTTTCTTGTACCATTTTGTCGGCAGAGTTTACATATATATCCGTGCAAAATTACAGCTTTCTAGCATTGATAGTCCCTGACCAAAGCCGTGGACGGACAGACAGACAGACATGGCGAAACTATAAGGGTTCCGTTTTTTCCATTTTGGCTCCGAAACCGGAGAAGTGAAAAGAAAAATATGTTCTCATTGTTTAAGGAGACTTCTGGTCCAATTTTTGAAATCACATCAGTGTGAAAATACTGTTCCTAAATACTATATGTAGGTACAGCTACAAAATAAATACTACCTACTACTTTTACAAGACCACATACCTAATAGTTAAAATAAACTAGGGCGGTAGTCTTAAATATCGTATTTTAAGTTACATAAACGCAGTCCTTAGAAAAATCTAATTGAATTTTCATTTATGCTTTATGGTAGGGATCAATCGCATTCGTGGATGATGTAATTTCTAATAAAAGTGATTATGATCACACACCATAATCACTTTTTTATTATTTGATTAGTTAATTAAAACATTTCTTCTTTGCTATTATGTACGAGTAGTAGAAGACTTTACATACCTGTTTCACTATTTCATACGGAACAGATCGATGTTTGGCGGTTCACCTCTTCCTTCAGTTTTATAAGTCTAATAAAACATTAAAAAGAAATATCCAGAAAGCGCACATGGTGTAAAATTTAATTCATTCTGCACTTAATTTAAGCCTATAAAAGCATTTTGTAAGCGTAAGTTGTTGCTGAAATAGAAACGTAGGTAATTCTTACGAAACAGCCGACAAACAGTGCTCTACTGGTAAATAATTAAATATAGACACGCAAGGATTTTAAAATATAAAATTATATATCTGCAACATTAGGCGTACTATAAGTACTCATGTATTTTAACTGGGTCTGAGAATTATTTTCTTTCATAGTTATCAGTTTCAAATCTTCTAATTGTCTGCTTAAAGTTTGTTTGTTTGTTTATACTCTTTATTGTACAAAAAGGAAAACAAAAAGTTTGATAGGTACAGTCGAGGAAACTGAACCACGTAGGTACCAGTGAGGAACCTTTGTGCTATTCTAATGTCATGTTGACATCCCATATATTATTATTTTCCCAAGAAATCATAGCGAAATTAGCATTGGTACGTGATTAAGTTTCTCGCCGTACTTCTGCGGGGTTATAAAAGGCTATTTATTAGTTTCTCTTTCAATGCTAAAAAAAACCGGCCAAGAGCGTGTCGGACACGCCCAAAATAGGGTTCCGTAGTCATTACGAAAAAAATAAGTAATATTTTTCTAAGGATTTCGTATTTTTTACGGAATCTTCCAAGTTTAGGTATATTTTATACCTTAGGCTGCTATTTTGTTGGCATAGTTTACATATATATCCGTGCAAAATTACAGCTTTCTAGCATTGATAGTCCCTGAGCAAAGCCGCGGACAGACAGACAAACATGGCGAAACTATAAGGGTTCCGTTTTTGCCATCTTGGCTCCAGAACCCTAAAAACACACTTTGACAACAACACCACCACTTCTAAACAAGTGGGGACGAAAACTGATGAATCTGATGATAGCTGATTTCTATTTTTTGCTGAAATTTATGTAGGTAAACTACTAAACAAAACACTCAGACGCAGATGTTTAAAAAAAAACGAAAATGGATCCTCCTCTCATATTTATAACTGTCAATTATAATTTTATGCTCCCGTTATTTTGGTTAACAACAAGTATTGCAGGATTACATTATCATTTTGTTGTAGAATTAATCACGGTGCAAGTAATGGTACATCATCTTATTCTCATATATATATTTTTATGATAAAATCACTTTATCTGGTATTTAGGGAAAAAAATATTTTTGTTTCTTTTCTTTTGTACAATAAAGAGTTTACATCATCATCCCAGCCTATATATGTACGTCCCACTGCTGGGTACAGGCCTCCTCTCAGAAAGAGATGGCTTGGGCCGTAGTTCCCACGCGGGCCCAGTGCGGATTGGGAACTTCACACGCACCATTGAATTGCTTCGCAGGTTTGTGCAGGTTTCCCCACGATGTTTTCCTTCACCGTAGAGCTCGTGATAAATTTCAAATTAAATTCCGCACATGAATTCGAAAACTCAGAGGTGCGAGCCGGGGTTTGAACCCGCGATCCTCTGCTTGAGAGGCCATAGGTCAAACCACTCGGCCACCACGGCTTCAT
The DNA here is from genome assembly GCF_025370935.1 of Choristoneura fumiferana. Taxonomy (NCBI): domain Eukaryota; kingdom Metazoa; phylum Arthropoda; class Insecta; order Lepidoptera; family Tortricidae; genus Choristoneura; species Choristoneura fumiferana. The sequence goes on from NC_133477.1 coordinate 6,440,096, forward strand.
GTGCATTCACTAACACCATGATACTTTCATTAATTTGACAACATTTGATTCCACGGGGGCAGTGATATTTATAATGTGATTATATGTTAGGTATCTTACTGAATTGCGTGTATTTATTATTATTATGGGACAATTTGACACCAATTGACCTAGTCCCAAACTAAGCAAAGCTTGTACTATGGATACTGGGCAACGGATAAACATACTTATATAGATAAATACATACTTAAATACATATTAAACATCCAAGACGCGAGAGTAAACATTCGGTATCATACAAATATCTGCCCCGGCCGGGAATCGAATCCAGGACCTCAAGCTTCGTAGTCAGGTTCTCTAACCACTTGGCCATCCGGTCGTCTAAACGTCGGTTGTCAACTAAACGTCGAGCAGTGAGCGTGAATTCACTTGCCGGGCCGTTGACTTCGCGTAGCTGTTTTGGACGTTTTTTTCGGATCGAAAACAAAGTCTTCGATGGAAGACAAGGCTTTGGACGTTAATTTGCTATGCACGGTCTCTCGTGGATTTCCTTGGAATCATCCCAGCCTACATACGTTCCACTGCTGGGCACAGGCCTCCTCGCAGTATGAGAGGGCTTGGGTTGGGTTAGATTCCCACACGAGCCCAGTGCGGATTGGGAACTTAACACACACCATTGAATGGCAAGTTTCTTCAGGTTTCCTCACGATGTTTTCCTTCACCGTAAAGCTCGTGGTAAATTTAGAACGTAGTTTCGCACATTAACAAAAATAAAGAAAAGAACAAATGTACGTTTGAGCGCNAGAAATTTCATTTGAACCAGTGGTGCAATTTACACCTTGATATTGGCAAAAATAATTACGGTAGGGGAAGATTGGCACCATTCGTACACGGGATCCTTCATACAGTCACTACTACAGCTTGTTAGAATAGCATATTTGTTAGGCTTTGCGTGTGTGGGTAGGCGCGGGCGACCGACGGTTGTCAAACGAAGTTAGCCGCAGTGCGGCGCCGCTGAGAGCGACAAGAGAGGGCGTTAATGTGTTTTTCGGCACGCTCAAAGTAAATATTTGTTGATGTTTCTCGGATGTTTCTTGCTTTAGGAAAGTGTCAAATTATAACGGATTATTGCTTAATGATAAGTGACTACAATCAAGATCATAATAATGTATCTATTTTTGTAGATTTTTCTGGCATGATTATGTGTCGGTAAAAATCTTTTATTTTTGACCTTCGGGGCAAGTTCGTACGCCTTCTTCAGGGGCACATTCGTACGCGTCTGAATGTGCCCCCTATAACATCAATGACTTTATTTCAGACAAAATTTCAAAAACGGTCCGGAATTATAATAATAAAGAGAGACTAGGTGTACAATAATAAATAAATAAAATATGTATGCGGCGGTAAAAAATGTTTTAGAAGTAAACTTATCTTATAGAAAGGCAGCAGATAAACATAATATTAAGGTTTCTACTTTGGAGAGTCGGATAAAGAAAATAAAAGATAATCCTGATGATGATGGCACGAACCGCATTACATATCAGTCTAAAAACACATTTACCAAGCATTTTCTACTGAAGAAGAGTCACAATAGAACGAATGTATTGGAAAAAGTTCAAAATGCATTACGGGCTCACGATATTGCAACGTAATTGAAAGTCATAGACGTAGTAGGTCAGAGACTTCTATAACTTTACACATTTCCTATTATTTTAAAGATTTGGTTTATGTTAATTTATGTCAATGCACCAAAAAACTATTTCAAATTAATTCCGCAATTATTACTGAAAGATCAGATCGAGCCATAACTGATTTGTAGTTAATTAGTTTAGTTACTAGGCCACCATGCTTGTGTTTTTTCTATTAAATATTTTTTTCTAAGTGATGTATATTTTTTAGTTAAGGTAAAAATTTTGTCATTTACTTTATCGTTGGCATATTTAAGGCCAATGAACACGATTATTACTTTTATTTTGCGATTTTACTCAAAGAGCAACCGTATGAAGCTAACCACACTGCCTGAATGTGCCCCTATTCCTATACGAATGTACCCCATTGGTGAAAGTAGATTCGGACATTTGACAGCTTTTGCTAAAATTCAATTCATACTTTATTTGAAAAGTTATTGACTTTAAACTAATTTGAATAAGAAGCGGAACATATGCTGAGTGCTATAATTCTGATTGAGCATTCTATTTTTATTTATAAATTTTCGAAAAATCAAAGTCTAAAAAGTGTACGAATGGTGCCAATCTTCCCCTAACTAATAGAAAGTTATAAATCGTTGGCTACTTTAATGTCCAGTATTACTCAGGTTCATGGATTTTAAATTTTATTGTATTCTTAGGCAATAGTTTTAACCTAGTTTCATAACTATGTCAACCTACCTATCCTACAGATTTTAATTCTCACGGTTTTTGTTTTAAAATACACTTTTGAAAGGTTTCTTTTTGGATCACATTATTTGAGAGACTTATTTTTTATGATAGCTCTAAGAGACTGCATAAATAAGTATTTGGTATTAATTTCTGCCCTTGAAAGACAAACGGAAAACAAAGCAATTATATAAGGCTGGTTCTTTTTTTCTTTTGGCATGTGACCTTAAAACAAGGATATTCGTCTCATATTCACAATGATTGATCAGCTAATCTGTCAGTTATTCCTATTAGCGCCTCAACCCCATAATTACTTGTTCGCGACTAACGAGACAGCTATTTAAATTTACGACCTAGTCACATAAAACACATGTCTTTTAATTATAACGGTACATAAAATGCTATTTCGTTGAACGTTACATCCACCGCTGAGCAAAAAGTTCATCGACTGAACTTTTAATTGATAAGAAAAATACTAATTATTATAAAAAATACGTATCGTATGTGCGCGGTACAGGTACAGCGCGGTTGAGGCACGCTCGATGCCAATCGTAAAAAACAGCCTGCCCCGCCCCTGACACCACTGTGGTTCGAGCGCCATTGGAATGAACTCAAACAATTTAGTTAGACCATTTAATATTTTTTTCGGGTTGTTGCAGGGAATTCGAATACGGAACACAATAAAAGCGTAAAATATTACCAGGATGTGATCGCTTTTACACAATAACACAATCTAAGTATTGTCTACTTTGTTTTATTTTTCACTTTGGGAAATTTACTATACTGACTTTTTTGTCGTTGATATTTGTGTTGTACCATCTGTACTGTAAAATATTATAGAAATATTAAGTACACGCAATAAAAAAGAAAATTTCTGATATTCTCGTTTAATTTTCATTGATTTTGTAAAAAAATGGAAAAAATGGAATGATTTGATTTATATAGCACTCCATTCAAGTCTTCTTTTTCACTTCACTTAAAAAAAATATCCCAATCGCTCGCCAGCGGCACCACAGTGCGCCGCCATCGGCCAATTACACAAAAGCGTTTCATTTGCCGCTGCAAGTGTTATTGTGTGACCCCGCGATAGCATCGTGCCTGCGCCCGCGCCGCCCGGCCCGAATACCTCGCGCTTAAGTCACTCATGTGAACAAATCACACGGTTAATAAAAACTGGCCAAAAGCGAGATGAGCCACGCGTAGTGTAGGGTTCTGTAGTACTAAGAATCAAGCAAAAAATAAGTTTGCACTTAGGGATCTACGAGTACACATATTTACGATTTTGAGACTTTTTCTTCATTTCTCAATACTTTCATTCTGATACTTTATAAAAAAGGGCAATGCGCTGTAGGCCTTAATCACGGTTTTTGTATGAAATGAAAATACACTTTCACAAGGTTGCATTTTTTGATTCTCAGCTCCAAGGCATCGCATGCCTTAGGACTTAGGTACTCGATGCTAATTTTAATTTCATTTTAACTGCCTCCTCACTTCCAAAGACACAGTATATATAGGGAGACTCACTTCTTGACGGACTGACATAAACTAAAGACGTGACTCATAAATGCCGCATTAAAATAGAAAAAAAAATATGCTTTTCAGAAGCGGATGGACGACAACTCATGATAACTTGCTGAACAAATAATCTCGGTATTCTCGTAAGCTCAATTTACTAATGTCAAAATGCTGCTGATTATTGCTGATTATTATTGGTTGGTCTTAGATGCTGTATCAAAAGCCGGCCCCTGAGCTTTCTCAACGTCAAAAACAACAAGTTAAGTATTAATTAATGAGCACCATTACTCTCCGCGTGCTGTGCTGTGCGTTGCCGACCACGCCAGCGATAGCCATCGCGGGTCACGGCTCGAATAGATACTAGGCCTTGGTGGATTATACTTCATGGGTTCTGACCTTTTTTTGGTTACGTATCAAATGACATAAAGTTTGAAATGCATAATAATTAAATCACATAATGTTAATTTGATATAATGCATTTTTTCAGAAATTGTCGTCTTCTACTAATCGGAGTAATCTTTTTATAGATGACGTCATTCTTTTTGAATTTTGTCCTTTGGCATTTTCACTTTTTTTAAACATTTTAACAGCGAAATTTGAAGCATCTAAATATAATGTAACTAACTATTCTTTCTTGTATTTCTACCTTTTTAAAGTCTATTAAATAAGTTACATAAATTTACAAATAGTTAATTAGCCTTGCTAATGAGCAAAGAATATCTTAACTTTTAATTCAAAGGGTCAAAGTCAAAATATCTTTATTCAATTTAGGCTATAATAAGCACTTCTGAATGTCAAAAAAATCTACCACCGGTTCAGAAAAACCTCTGTTGAGAAGAATCCGGCAAGAAACTCAACGAGGTATACTTTTTTGAACAGATTTACAATATTATATGATCTATACATCACAAGTATTTAACACAACTTTATTTTTAACACAGTAGGTTCGCTATTTGAAGGGATCGCTAATGCGGATCGGAATTATTTCCAAATATCACTGTCCATGATATAATCATTAACTTTATAATACGCCTTAGATATTTAATGTCTTCTTGACAATAGATCTGAATTTTGTATCCGTTTCATTTGTAATATTTTTTGGAATTATATTATAAAAACGTATGCAATTTCCCTAAAAAGGGTTTTAGCCAGTCTGTAAGACGGAACTTTAAGCTTCCCTGTGTTTCTAGTAGCCTTTGGCTTATCGACGTTAATGGGAAAATCACATGTATATGTTCTTCCTAACATACATGATTATTTCAAAAACATAAAGCGACGGCAGGGTTAGGATACCTGTTTCCTTAAAAAAAGAATTGTAATAAGTTTATATTTGTACAACGAATCGTTGGTGCATTATAATAAATGTGTATATTAATAACTTTGTTTTATTCAACCATTTTCTCAGTTTGACGGTAAGGGCTTCTGGCGCTCATTATTAATAAATTAGATGTTTCTTACTGCTCTGGTCAGCTCAAACTTACGACCTTAAGTTTCTCATGTTTTACTTTGTTTGATACCAACGCCTCATTTTATCTAACTTTAGATAAATACTTTTTCCATCAGAGATAGCCGGTATCAAATGTGACTTGTCACTTACCATTTAAAAATGTATATATCTATTCTGTTTGTATGTACCTAACTTTTTTGATAGCATCTTGATCGTTCTTGAACGTAACTATACTATTCAATTACAATATATTTTTATGAATTTTGAAATAAGAATTAAATTCACAACGACGCAACATTTTATTATATAAATTGAAAAATACATACCTCTTGTATTTATTGAGCTCGATCACGGAGTCGAAAGCAAAAGTTACTCAGGTCTTTATATTACTTACCTACTATATACATATTATGTCTTGGATAAAATTAAAGAAAAAAAAAGAACGGACAATCGGAGAATTTATCAAAATAATAAGGCGTTAAGAGAACCTTAATAGTTTGTTAAGCGCCATAATACGAACTGGCCGCGGTTATAATAACCATAACAATGAAAAATAAGCACCGCGCCTGCGCGATGCGGGGATATGCAGCTTAAGTAGAAGGTTTAACTGAAACGTAGCCAAAAGGCAAAGAGCAGGGATTTAATTTTAGCTTTTTACAATTTAATGATCTCAATTAAGTGTTTTGTTCTAACGTGTTTTCGACAAAAATGTTTTGATAAAATGTCAAAAAGTGTCTCAATTTGACCGAGTTGTGAATTGTGGGAGTTCAAAATATTTGATTGTAGCAAAACAACACAATTCAGAGGGATCCTAATATCAATTTATGTTTAACTGTTAGCTGGAGGCTTCAAATTCAAAAGAGATTGATCACTTTTATAGAGGAGTTGGACCAAATGCTGCCCACCCTAAATACACAGTGCAATTATGCTCTTTAGGCTAACACTAAACTGTATAATAAAGCTTATTAAGATCTATTTATCCCAGGAATCATGAAAAAAAAAACACCGTTTCATTATTTAACAATTATCAATAATTATCCTATAAAACGTCAATTTCATTATATTTTTTTAAACTATTCCTAACCTACTCAACCTTTTAACCCCCTGACTGTCATGATAGGGTCAGTGGCAAACATAATTATTTCTAAATATAAACTTGTACTATTAATTATTCTGTGACCTAACGTAACGTGGGTTACTATTCTAAATTCGAAAAATCAGATCAAAAAGCACATTTAAAACAGACCTCTAGGAGTTTAGCGTGAGCCAAGGAGGAACTTTTTCATCACACTTGGTCGTAAACAGTGTCGTAACATGCAGGCTACCTTTGTTGCAACCCCCCAAATAAAACCCTCGACCTTAATGTGCTTGTCATGAAACCCGTGGTCGGTAAATGAGTCATTGCGCATACAAATTTTCATGTCATGAAGCCCAAGGTCGGTAAATGAGTCCGGCCCGTACTGAACGTGCTGCGCATGGCGTAGCAGCAGGACCACATGCACACGCGGCTCAGGCACATGCTGAGGTAGAGGGAGGGCGACGCTGCCAAGAGCGCAGCCTAAGGTATCGCCAATATTTGGAAGAATTATATTTTTTCTTTTAGAAATATAAAAATTTACTCGCAAATGTGATGAAAAACATTGTATGTCGCACGGGCGGTACTAGAATTACGAACATCGACTCATTAAAGCCCTCAGTCTTCGACTTCGGGCTTCTAATAGACTCTCGTTCGTAATTCCTTATTTACCGCCCTTAAGACACAATGTACTATTATCAATCTGTAAAAAAATCAGCTGTAAGGTTAATATCATCTAAATTTTCCAGCCAGCTCCAAATTTCTGAAACTAAAGACTAATATTTATTCTCAAAGCAGGTGAAATCCCCTTAAACAATGTGAAATATCGAAAGCTACAATTTCACTCGAGATTAATAGTTTGATTATTGCCGAGTTAAGGAGCGGCCATAGCGCTGCGTAAAAAACGGTGACGGTACGGAATAGCAAGGACGCATCGCATGCGCACCGTTTTTCACCGGTTCCAGAGCCAAAATGGCAAAAACGGAACCCTTATAGTTTCGCCATGTCTGTCTGTCTGTCTGTCTGTCCCGTCCGCGGCTTTGCTCAGGGACTATCAATGCTAGAAAGCTGTAATTTTGCAGGGATATATAGGTAAATTATGCCGACAAAATGGTACAAATTAAAATTAAAATAAATTATTTTTAGTGTACCTCCCATAGGCGTAAAGTCGGGGTGATTTTACGCTTACGGCACGTCACTGCGATTCCGTACTTTAAGTAGCGGTGTGGAGAGCATGCGATAAAAACGGTGCGCATACGATGCGTCACTGCGATTTAGTACCGTCACCGTTTTTAAAGCAGCGGTGTGGCCGCTTCTTTATTCGTTATTTTTCGAACGCATCGTTTATCGACGAATGGCATAATTGGAAGCTGTCAAATCATATAATTGTTTCACTGAATTTAAACAACTTAAACATGCGTCAACATTAAATGCCAGTTTTCAGAAACTTGAAAACAAAATGATATGACTTCCGACACTTTAAATTACGTTTAGTGTTTTTTATGTACATTCCGTCACGCATGATATAGAAACACACATCTGACCATGCGGTCATATTCATATTTATAGCTCAAATTATCGCAAACCATTATAGATAAAAAATAAAACAAATAAAGCTCTTTCTTTTAAGTATAGGTATGTGCATAGATTTATTTACCTAGTTAAGTAATTTTTTTGATTCGAATGGTCAACTTGCATATACTTGTCTATTACTGCTAGGTAGGTACATGCAAGGACGGTCATTTTTAAGTTTTTATTATATGTATAGGTCGAATTGACCCGCTTCGTAGACATAAAAGTTTTTAAGGTTACATATATTTGGTCAGTTTTTTAATTAGTTTTTAAATATGGAGGTAAACGACTTATACATTTAGTGAGTTATTGAACGGTTCATTCGGATAAAGTCTTGACTCAGTGTACAGGGTAAAAAATATTGCTTAGATTATCAGAAAATATGTAACACGTGTTTTTTCTATTGTCAATCAAACAAAGAATGAAACAAAGTGTCACACGGCGTGACGTCACCCGGAACTTTAGCTGGCTATATCTTCATCACTTTTTGTTTAATTGACAAAAGGAAAAATCTTGTTTAATATTTTATGGTAAAACTATTTTTTTTTAGGAAATTAGTATTCTTTAGTTTTACTACTTGTGTAGTTGCGTGTTTACTAATGTTGAATAACGTTTGGCAACCTGTTTCATTTCGCAACTATTCATTTCCCAACCATTTAATATTTATGAAACAGTGAATATTTCAGAATTTTTATAAAACTAACCTAACCTAACCTAAAGAGTTCTACACGATAGCCCTGAAATAAATCCTGAAATATTTACAGTTTTAGAGTTTGCGAAATGAAAAGTTGCGAAATGAAACAGGTTGCCAAACGTTACGTTGCGAAAAGGCAGTACTCGATATTGGTTATACTACGAGCTGTAAAATTCTAACTTTGTATCTTGCCGTCCCGCTGACTCTAATATTATTTAATACGAGAGTGAGAAGGACGGTTAAATACGAACTTCGATTTTCGAATTTCATAGTGGCCTTCCGCGTGCCCAGCTGCCTCTTATCCCGGTGTTACCATCCACATCTTAGGCTAATGTGTCTAATATATTGCTGCAGCGTGAGTCGCCCTGTAAGGATCGGTTCACAATGCGTGCAATATTAATAGCGGGGCGTTGGGTGCGCGCGCGCCGTGCGGGAGATGCCAGATAGCGAAATGCGGCGCTGTGGATACCACCTTACAATTACAGAGGTGTTTGTTTATAATGACGGATTTCTTGGTTGTAGAGTTAAAAGTTTATATCAATTCTTAATACAATACAATGACTCTTTATTCCTAATCGAGGTAGCAAGATTTTTATTTGCCTAGTACCTACTGTCATAGTTATTATCGTGGTCTTCATTGACGTTGTATGATGGACATCCGTGCAAAATGTTTTGTGTCTATGCTAGACGGGTTCTGCACCACCGTACCGATTTTTTTTTACCATTGTTGAACACAGGCCTCTCCCTTAGAACGTCACAATGAACGACAACTCGCCACTTGCATCCACCGGCTGCGCGGAACTCTCGCGGTATTATCAGTCCACCTAGTGGGAGGCCTGCCAACGTTTCGTCTTCAGATTCAAACTCAGCCTTCAGATTCGTGGTAGTCACTCGAGGACTTTTCTCCCCCAACGTTTAATTTTACCTTGGATTAATTTTATGATTCAAAAGATACAGTAATAGACTGACAGATAAACAGCAGCATAGGCTTTAGCATATGCTTAGTAATAGGGTTCCGCTGTGCACCCTTTGGGTACGGAACCTTTAAATTAAAAAAGGAACGTATACTATAATTGCTAAACCGCTGTGTTCAATTGCTACTTAGACTTCGTTTGCGATATTTCAGGGTAGTAAAATTTCACATCTTTTATGTTCTTGATTGGATACTTAGTACCTACACAACTAAACGCAAAAGTTTAGACGGTTTACGAATCATGTTGTTACTGCTGTTAAGTGCCTAATAAATCATCAACTATGCCTTAGAATCTAAGGCTTAGATAGATAGCCTTTTACTTACGATGAATGCCTTCAATAACCTATGATTGACAGCATTTAGCAATGGAATCAAATGCGGAAACTGCTATCTTCCATAGGTTCTTTTCTTCCACAGGTAATGTTCAAGTGTCCAGGGTTAATGGTAATTACTTACCATTAGGTGGACAGCCACGAACGACAATACCAACAGAAAAACAACAGCGCACAACGAACACAAACAAAGTTAAATAAAAGCTAGAAAATAAATAAATCAGAACTGAATTAAGTTTCTGTTAAGAAAAAAAAATTAATACTATTTTTATTTGCCGACTGTACTTTTTGTAGACTGTAATTGCAGTCATCCAACTTAGGTGTGTAGGTATATCATATTTTAAGTCAATCCCACCACTGGAAGTGGGTCAAAATTGACGTACAATATTCGACCCAAAAACAACAGGGTAAGTTAAATATTTTTCTCAAAAATGTCCGTAAAAGTTGACATTATTCTTTACATATCAGAAGGTGAAGTGCATAGTTGATGGTCAGCGAAGAATTAAAAAGGTAAAAAGATTGCAGGCGCGCTAGCTCGACAATAATGAATTAACTTAAAAAAAAAAATGTAACTGATTGCAGGCGCGCTAAATCAGTCACATTTTTTTTTAAGTTAAAAAGGCCATGGAAATGTTGGCACAAGTCGTATACAGCCAAGTCTAATGGCCGGTATCAGATATTTTGTTGGAACTCCAGACTTTTTCTATTGGGTCTGAAATAGCTTGTGGTGTTTTCAGTGGAAAAATACACCTGCAGTTTATTTTTAATGAAAAAAGGCGGGAAAGCATAAGAAAAATATTGGAATAAAATTAAATTTTACAATATATTTTGAGAAAAAGTTTATTCTATTTCAGAATTATTCACCATTTTTGAGAAAAGCTTTATATTAGTCTCGGCTGGAATAGCAATTGCTGGCTTCGTATTAGTTAAACGGACTCGCGCTCGTCCGTTTAATACTCATACTCAGCCAGCAATTGCCTACTTCCAGGCCACGACAATAATCTACTATAAATGCTTGTGAAAACAAAGGCTAATAAGTTTGGTCTATTACTTGACAAATAGTTGTATTCACTGAACCCTAACGATGATTAAAATAAATTCAGAACTATGATATACTCTGTAAAAGTCAAATAATGACTAGTAAAACAAGGGGTGTTTAACACCTCTTTAAGTTCCCGTAATTTATAATCCAATAACAATGCATGCATATCAGTGGGGTAATTTTTCAAATACACACCTCGCCGCTATCCGCAAATTAAATAGCCCGTCCGTCCGTCCGTCGAACAATCGCGGTGGTTGCGCACCCTTATTAAATGATAAGCCCGTTGCTAAGTGCAATGGATTGAATGGTGTATTATTACACCATTTTAATGAATCGAGCTATTTTTAAAGTGCTGATTAAGAGTCGGAAGGTGTGTTGCCATGCCAGAGATGACTTATGGCTGTAAAACGTGGTTGCTCAATATGGCCCTTAAAGGAGGCCTGAGACACTCAAAGAGCAACTGTCATTGATTGAGACGTGTCGCTCAATCACAGCACAAAAACTTAATACAGACAACATCAAGGCATTAAACTGTTAATTAAATAAAAACGAAAACCAATTTGTACCGTCTGGGAACGAATTTAATTAGCAACAGGAAAACAAATGTCTAAAAAGGTATTAAGAAAAAAGGTAAAAGGCCAAGATCTCCCGTTGAACAGCCGCGCCTCGTGGCAAATTGAAAACGACGCGCTTGCTCTCCAAGGTAATAATAAATTCCGAAATAATAATAATTCATAAATAATAATCGTGGATGAACGAAAATAAAAATATTATACACGTCGAAATAATAAAGGATTCGGCGGGGACGCGGTGCACACGGGGCGGTTATGGGAACTATACTCGCTCTATTGTAGGTATTATGTTTATATTAAATGATATTGTAACGGATAACTCACGTCTTAAACCGAGTTTAGCTCGACATGTTTCGGGCTATTTCGTAGCCCTTCTTCTCAGGAGCACGCGACTCGGCGGCTGCCGCAACACGCACCCAGACTCGGTTTAAGACAATATCATTTAATATGAGTGAGTCTCACGGTAGTTTCATGTTCAAAATATTATTTTTATATTATAATTGAGTACATTCTGCATTAAAAACATATTAAAAAACTCAATTTTGATGAAAAAGATAAAAACATATTATATAGTTAGTTTACCTTACCTACTGCAAGTTTCACCACTTGCTGAAATATATTCCTTACAGTAATTTTTCTGCCGTTAAGTAAAGTTTGCCTGGAAAAGATCGTTTTGAAGCGAAGGCTGCCTATTGATTACCTAATAAAATTTGTCTGAGTACCTTTTTTTGTGATATTTAATAAAGAGTTTTTGTATTGTATTGTTCAGTCGTGCTGCAGATTTACCTTGTACATTATTATGTTTATGTATTTTGTTTTTGTATGGCCGTAATTTAACCCGAAGATAAAACCTTTTTTTTTATTAAAAAATAAGGTACTTACGAACGAACATGGAACGTCTACATAATATACCTAAAACATAAATTAACTTTCATCATTTACATGTTGATATTTTGAATCTGCTCAACGGGTAGTGTTGGTGAACGAAATCAAGATTTAAGGTAGAAAAGTGTTTCTCTAATACGCCACAATTACGAAACGTCGAATGATGGTATCGCGGCAGAAACCATCCCGTGTGCACGCGCACACTGCACATAAAATTGTTTTTTCGAGGCACAGCTATAATTAGGCGATACGTTTTTGTTTGGCCCACATTTCCCGATCCTCTAATTTTTATGTTTTTTGCCGCTCCTTTTGTAGTCGTTAATATGATTACACCGTTGGGATGATGGCTTCATACGTGTTTTAGGTTATAACTTAATTTGCTCGGGTTACTTATTTGTTTTTTTATTGTTGTCCGACTTCCTGAGAGCGTCTGTCGTGGCTTTTTTGCCGTCGGTCGTTAGTTGGAGGTGATTGAATGTGATGGCGGGCAAATTGTCGGGTTTGCTTCATATCTATACGGGGTTTTATAGAGTCACGTATTGGGTTTGATTTCGTGTGTTGACTCAGTGTTTTGATGCTTTAAATTGGATTGTATTCTGTTAGTTAGACAGTTTTTTGTTGTGTTGTGTGGTTAACGGTTGCGTGCGGAGTCTGCGTTATCAACTGAGCAATCAGTGTTTTTATAAAATATCGTTTACTTTTACTTATATCTTAGAATCCTATTAATATTATAATTGCGAAATATTCTGGATATGGGCGGGCGTGCGTACGTTACGCTAAAACGGCTAGACGATGGATGAAATTTCGTATGTAGATAGCCGGACGTCTAAAATATCAATTTAGGCTACTTTTGGTCCCCATTTTTGTACGAAATTCATTATAAAATTTGGACCGCTTAGAGACATGAGATGTGGCTCGGGTATATTTTATGCAACGTTAATGAAGCCTACGATGCAAATTTTGGGAATTAAAACACATTTAACATGCTCGTGCGCACGGACGCACTCTCGCACGCACGCACGCATTCAAAAACTCTTACATTTATAATACTAAGTAGGTAAGATAGGATATTTTTTCTAATGCGCGGCGTTACCCTCCACTCTACACGCCATCTCACTAATATTATAAAAGTTTGTAAGTCTGTTTGTTTGTTTATTTGTTACTTCATCACGTCTAAACCACTGAACTGATTCAAATTAAATTCGGTATATAGATAGTTTAGGTCCCGGAGAAGAACATAGGATAGTTTTATCCCGGAAAATTTCATATTTCCCGCGGGATAGCGATAAACGAATTCTCTCTCTTACATGTCACTTTTTATACTATCAGCGCTTTCGGAAAGACCACCAAATCGGTTCCAAACCAAATGCCAAGATTATGGCGCCGCAAGAAACTAGTACCAATGCCTATGTATATAGGCTCTTGCATTGCATCTCTTTACCCACATTCAGGGTAGATTCACGCGCGAGTGTAAGTTCCCAGGTGTTAATTGCGCGGCGCGAGTGACGAGCAAATTACGCCCTCGACGCGCAAATTGTGGCGCTCACGAACGTGGACGCTACCGTACACGACACGTCGCCTTTTAGGGTTCCGTGACGGCACTGACGATGGGAATGGTGCTGAAACTGTTTATCTTGGATGGAGGAAGTGGCAGTGAAAATTACATGAAAATTTTGTTTTCAAAAAGTACAACATGGACTCTTTGGTAAGTATTTTATTTCACAGCATTTCAAAGAATGACTTCTGAAATGCAATTTCCGTCAAAATTTTGTAGGTTCTTACTTAACTCTTAGTTAATATAATAGGCAAGGCACTGCATCTCATTATATTATTACTTAGTGAAATATAGAGGTACATTCGTATTTTACGGTAGTTACTCCAGGCTAGGCTTTATGAAGAAGATAAATAAGTTAAAAAAAAAAACAAAGTCCATAATTTCATTCATCATCAGCTGCGAAATACTAAAACACAAATATAAATATTTCGTACTCATGCTACCTACAGTTAAAATTCAACTAATAGAATCAATTAAATATTACTAAGGTGCCATTAAGATATCAACTTAATCTTGATATATTTATAAAAAAGTCATGAAAAACTGATTTACTGACTGACACATCATTGACAAGTAAATCAGTCATCAACGCCCAGCTTTACGACTCTGTGATGTTACATTTTGTAAAAGAAGAAGGAAGGAAGAAGAAAAAAAAATGCGATATTTTTACAGAACACGGAATTCTATGCCAAGCATTTTCTGTCATATCATGTCATGTCGTATATTGAGGTTTGCAGGTTTCTAAGATGAAAACTTGAGATTTCTCGTTCAAAGTATTTAATTTCCGAAATACAAAATGTCTTACAGCAAGAATAACGAAGTAGACAACTTAGAGCAGATGGTGGCGCCATCTAGACAATTTTTTTATAACCTCAGTATTGCCATAGTTAACTTTTCTTTTCTAACACTCCCACTAAAAGTTAACTCACTTAACAGTAACAATTAAATTGACACTTGATTCAGTGTCTTTAATAACAAAAATAAAATTACTTGCTATACATAAGATGACTTCTTAGATATGCAAAACATTGAGTGGATAAGGCTTTAGTTAAAATGTCTGCCAGTTGATTTTTACTTGGTACATATTCAATCTTTATCAAACCTGACTCTACCTTTTCCCTCACAAAATTATACTTAACATCTATGTGCTTTGTTCTCTTGTGATAAGCAGGGTTGTTAATTAATTTAATGGCACTCTGATTATCAACACATAGTGTTACACAATTATAATTCTCACCTAACTCAGACAATAATTGTTGTAACCACAATATTTCTTTTGCAGACTCACAAGCAGCAATAAATTCTGCTTCAGTAGTGGAGAGAGCAATGGTCTTTTGCTTTTGGCTGCACCATGTGATTGGTCCTCCATTCATTTGAAAAATGTAACCGGTAGTAGACCTACGACTATCTATATCACCTGCAAAATCTGAATCAGAATATCCAATGAGATCACTGCTTTCTCCATATTTTATACAATAATCTTTAGATTCAATTAGGTATCTTATTATACGTTTAACCCCGTTTACATGCTGTTGACTATAGTTATTTACATATCTGCTTAAAACATTAACAGCAAATGCTATATCTGGTCTCGAAACTGAACACAAAAATAGTAATGATCCTATAGCTTCTCTATATGGAAAGCTCGAAATGCTTTCATCTTCACTTTTAGTAAAATTAACATTCATGTCTGCTGGAGTACTTACTGGGTTTGCATTTGACATGGAAAACTTTTCTATTATTTGCCTAATGTAATCTCTTTGGGATATACAAATACAATTGTTCAATCTCTCTATTTCCATGCCCACAAAATATGTCAAATTTAGCTCTTTAATTTTAAATTCTTGTTTTAAATAATTAATAATTTCTTTAATAATTTGTTTAGACTCTGACACTATTAAAGCGTCATCAACATAAATTATTAAGAACACTCTAACTTTCTTAAAGAAACCTATATATATACAGTTATCAGCCTGTGATTGTACAAAACCATATTTCTTTAAAAAATCAGTAAATCTTCTATTCCAACACCTAGAAGCCTGCTTCAATCCATACAAAGCTTTATTCAATTTTAAAACATAGTTACTATCAAATTTTACACCTTCTGGTATTTCTATATAAATGTCTTCTTCAAGATAACCATTTAGAAATGCTGTTTTCACATCAAACTGTTGAATTTCTAAATTATACTTAGCTGCAATTGAAAGAATAATTCTTATTGAATCATACCTCGTGGTTGGAGAAAATATCTCTTGATAATCAACCCCTTTTATTTGATTAAAACCACGAGCACACAGACGAGCCTTGTAGCGCATAATTTGACCATTGACATCCTTCTTGACAGCAAACACCCATTTAGTAGTAAGAGTTCTCTGACCTGCCTTTTTTACTGGAGACCAAGTTTTGTTTTCTTCTAGTGCAGTCAGCTCTTCTTGTATGGCCTTGGACCATTCCTTCTTGTGTGGGCTTCCCATTGCTTCTCCATAAGTTTGTGGTAATGACAGCTCAACAAGATTTGCTTCAAGGTTTTGCTTCCTTCGCGGTCTCAAATTCACATGACATATTGTTTCCAACTCTTCATCTAATTCTTGGGATGGCTCATAGGAAGGATCTTCACAATTGCTATAATCATTCTCAGTTGATGAACTTTCTTCTAGTGCGACATCTTCCTCGATGACAACACCAGATCCAGTGTTAGATTTATTATTCACGGTATCATCATTTTCTTCATTTAAAACAAATATTTGAGCTATATTTCTTCTTATCTCAGGAACCAGATTTTCATCAAATATTACATTTCTTGACACTTTTACTTGTTTTGTATTTAAATTATACATTCTATAGTTGGTATTATCATAACCAACAAGCATCATTTTCTCACTTTTCTTATCAAACTTAGTTCTGAGCTGGTCGGGAATATGAACATATCCAGTACTACCAAATATTTTTACATGACCCATTTGAGGTTTCATTCCATTCCATAACTCAAAAGGTGTCTTATTGGGAGTCTGGCTCGAGGAGGTTCTATTTAATATATAAACTGCACAGTTCACAGCTTCAGCCCACAAATTCAATGGAACATCTCTTGCATATAGCATAGAGCGAGCACTCTCTACAATAGTGCGTAACTCTCTCTCAGAGCGACCATTTTGTTCTGGTGTGTACGGAGCCGTACACTCATGAAGTATGCCTTCTTTCTCCAAATATTCCTTAAAAGCTTTATTTACATACTCTTTTCCGTTATCTGTATGAAGTGTCTTTACATTATGGGCATATTTGTTCCTGACCAGAGCATTATATTTCTTAAAAAATTCCAGGACATCACTCTTGTGCTTCATAAAATATACATGTCGATAACTTGTAGCAGCATCTTTGAACAATACAAAATATTTCAAACCTTGAATTGATGCGTGACTCATAGGCCCGCAGACATCGCTGTATACTAAGTCACCTGGCTGTAATTCTCCTCGCACTGATTTTTGAAATGAGAAACGACATTGTTTTCCATATGCACATGCTTCACAAACAAAATCATTTTGATTATTGTCCACTTTCAAGCCTTCAACTACACTATTGGCACTCATATTCTTTATTTCTTTAAGGTTGATATGTCCCAATCTCTCATGCCACCTTTTAATGTCATTTTGATCACTTTGAACCACATTACAAACGTCTGGAACCACTGTTTCTATTTTCAACTTGTATAAGTTATTTTCTGTAATGCTTGCAATCATTACGACTTTGTCTTCTTTGCATATTAAAGCGTTTGGGTGTTTCTTGATAATAGTATATCCTTTTCGTACTATTACTCCTTCAGAAAACAAATTTCTTCGTAAATTGGGAACATACAACACTCCATTTAGCACACTGTGCTCCCACTGTTCATTAACCCATCTCTTTATCATAATTTTTCCAATGCCGCACACTTCTACTGATTGCTTGTTACCCAGTGACAATGATTTTTGTTTGCATTGAACCATTTCTTCAAAAAAATCTTTTCTGAATGTCATATGTGCTGATGCACCGCTGTCCAATATCCAAGTATTCTCTTCAACTTCATTATAGTTGGTTTCCACATTAAAAGCTAACATTGTTTCTTCTTTAGTTGGTTTCTTGGTTGCTTTTCTTGGAGCACGGCATTCTTTTGAGAAATGACCGCGCCTCCCACAGTTATAACATTCAAACCGATGCTTGACAGATTTGTTTTGATTTGCACCACTGCTACTTGCCTCATTCTTTTTCTTTGACTTAGTATTAGCAACAAACAGGGCAGTTTCTTGTTCTTCTTCACCCGCAATACTGGCTTCTTCATCTAACAAACGAGCAGTTAAGTTAGTAAGAGTTTGCTTTGTAGGATCCAATGACATCCATGCTTGACGCAACGATCTATACTTGGCAGGCAGTGTACCGAGTATTTTTGTTATGATGGCCATTTCACTAACAGTTTCACCACTATCTTTCAACTGCTGAGCTAAATTTTCCACTTTAGAGATGTGTTGTGCTACACTGTCACTTAAGGACATCTTGTACTGATAAAACCTTTCATGAACCAGCATTTTATTCAATTCACTCTTCTGTTCATACACTGATTCGAGTTTCAACATTATTTCTTGAGCAGTTTCACAGTTTTCTATGAGTGTAATTTGCTTGAGGTCCATCGCAGAGGTTATGATGAACATTGCCGTGCCGTCTTTTTTAAGCCATTCTGTTGAGTTGGTTTCTGGTTTGGGTACAGAAATATCAATTCCATTCGCTTTTAAAGCGCACTTGATTTGGAATTTCCACTGTTTAAAGTTGTTGCCATCAAATTTGTCCATATTCAATGACCGCGCGGCTTGCATTTTTGAGGTTATCTTCTTGATAATTTCTTGACAACAAAATTAACTTTTTCTTTGCTGTTTTCTACTGTTCTCTAAGTTACAGAGCTTCCTGGGCCCATAACCTATTGAGGTTTGCAGGTTTCTAAGATGAAAACTTGAGATTTCTCGTTCAAAGTATTTAATTTCCGAAATACAAAATGTCTTACAGCAAGAATAACGAAGTAGACAACTTAGAGCAGATGGTGGCGCCATCTAGACAATTTTTTTATAACCTCAGTATTGCCATAGTTAACTTTTCTTTTCTAACAAAGTTTCTTGCGGTTCTGCCAAGTTTCTTGCGGCGCATTCTTCTTGGCAATGATGGTCTTTCCGAAAGCGCTGGTAGTTTAAAAAATGACGTGTAAAAGTGCCCATTGCGGCCTATTTACTGAATAAATGATTTGAAATTATGATCTAATTTTCGACAATACGCTACGGAACTCTACGTTATTCGTGTCGAACGTACTTAAGACTATTTTTTGTTATTTAATTTCCGTGGCACTCCGTACGCGTTAGCACTTGGCCTTTGGAGTTCCTCGTTTTGGTAACTAGTCACGCTATTCGTTGACACTTTTTTGCCAAGTTTGATCCATCCTATTATAAGTTAGGTAGTTATCATGTCAAAGCTTGCGTTTCAAAACTGCATCTAGGTAGGTAGGTACCAAGGGGATTTCTCATTTTGTTCTTTAGAACTTTGAAACCCGAAAGTATTGATTGATAAAACTACCTAAATAACGTTTTAAGATTTGAAACTTTTAAATTAAAATCTAAAAAAAAAAAAGTCGGAACAAATTTTAGGGTTTGATTAAAATCGTACCTCTGGACACTATGTCGATTAGATTTATTTGAGAAAGTTATTTGAGTTGGTGTATTTATTTTAAATTTAAGTTTTACTTGCCATTTTATTTATATCTCGTAATTACACATACAATGATTCTGTATTGTACACCACAAAATATTAGCGATACAGAAAACAGGTAGGTATACAGAGAGAAAATTACAAGGTAAGCATAGGCGGCCATATCGCTTCAGAGCGATCTCTTCCAGGCAACCCTTTTTTGTGTTTTTGTGTCAAGTATAAATATACAACAATGCATAATGTAAAAAAATTAAAATCTAACTATATACATATACAACCTACCCTACCCTACGAAATCTAGGCCGAGCAATTTAAAACTAGTACATAATAATATGGGTATCAAATGAAAGCTAATAAAAAGCCCATTCTAGATACATATTTATGTGTCTGTAAATTGTTTTAACATTGATGGCGACCGTGATCCGGTATCGCAGTCACACTTACCCACGCAATTAAACGTAGCTACCTACCAATTTGTACATTCAGTACATGCGATTACTCCGGCGCGTGAATCTAAATCAATTTTATTAGTCCCCGGTTAGCACCGCATACTTGTTAAGTAATTACACCAACACCAACCTCCGTAGACCTCTTGCCCCCCTCTTAATCCCACCTAAAAATAACCCAGCGGTGACAGTAACAGGTATAGCTAGAGCTCTTTGCTATCTGGTTGGAGCTCGGCTCCAGTTTGTATGATAATTTTTAAATCGGCCTTTCGATGAAAAATTGATTTCGGTTGATACGCTTTTGATTATATGGTTGGTCGTCGTTAGATACAATTATTTGGCTACAGACTGCTGGATTGGAATTGTTTCGAACAGACATCGTTTTTACCGCCTGTGATATTTATGGCCATTTATCTATGGGCTCTGATAACATAATTTGGGTAACGTTTGAAATATTAGGGTGTTCGTAATACGTGAATTACAACTTTGTCTAAACTGGGTGGACTTATTATTTCATTTTTGTTGTTTATTATTCTATCTCAAGCTTTCAGATTTGTATGTTGATGACCATTGCGCGTTTTAACACAAAAAGTTTAGATTATATCAAGGAAAGCTACGAAAGTAGGTGTTATGTACATAATACCTACCTACTTACCGTTATAGTTCACATAATAATACTTAGTTGTAAGTAGGTAACTAAACTATTATAATCTTATTTGAAAACCCGGAGGAAAATTGGGAGCTAGCTCACCTAGATAGAACTTCTCATAAAAAGTGACCCGACATTTTTGCTCATCAGTGTATTGGAAAATGATTATAACTTTGCGGTCAATATTTTTAACCGACTTCAAAAAGGTGGAGGTTATCAATTCCGTTGATATTTTTATATTTGTTATTCATAACATACTGAGACATTGCGTGAAGGAGTTAGGTAGGTACTAATAATAAACGTAAGAGTTTGTGTATATATTTAAATTGCTTTTTCACGCAAAACACATTGGCTACTGTTTGTCTTTTTGTTTTTATTCGACATCCCACTAATATTATAAATGTGAAAGTTTTTAAGTATGTTTGTTGGTTTGAACCGCGTCTAAACCCCTGAACTGATTTTGATGACATTTGGCACACACATATATAGTTGAGAACAAGATATACTTTTTACCTTAATAAAATAATTATCTGCAGAGAATGTCTCGGATAAAAGCTAGTAATACATTAATTGTTGCAACTGAACGAGAGGAAGGACGCCCACAACCAGTATCACCGTTTATGTCATAAATCACGAACCGAAGTGTTTATTTGTCTGTTGTAAATGTTTATTGGCCTATTGTAAAGGCTTCCATGCTTTTAAATATGGACCTATAATCGGTCTTCGATAATCGTTATTTTTTCAACACACACTTATCTAGTGAAGCACCTAATGTAAAGTAATAAGTATTCGCAGGTTATTTATCATTTTTAAAAACTTAAATTTAATTTGTCCTTTTTATTGTGTCAAACCTTGCGGGTTCATTTGATTCCTTTCTCTGTGGTGAGATTAACTTAAAATTTATTTACTACAGTCAACAAAAAGTACACTCAGTAAGTCAAAGTCAAAGTCAAAATATCCTTATTCAATTTAGGCTATAACAAGCACTTATGAATGTCAAAAAAAAAATCTACCAGTAAAAAAGCTTAAATCTTTTTGTCTCTACAAACTTGAAGTTTCACCCGTTGTCTGTAATCAGAATCTTTGTTGAAAAGAAACCAACAAGAAAGTCAAGGTTTATGTTATCAAAACAACTTTGGAGGAGGCCTCTAAGTTTTCAACAGGTTTTAGTACCTAATCTATAATTCTTTATTAATATCATTGAAGAGTTACATCAAGTTATTCAAAATTATTAATATAAACTAATTGTGGCAGTTTCCGGCTATAAATATAAAGGTGAAGTAATAATTGAATAAGTGACCGTAGTTGCGTTAGTGGAGGTGCCGTAATAACTTCATTATAATACCGGCGGAAACCACCCTAGCGCCGGACGCCCATAGGGTGCCCAGAATAACTTAGAATTTTAAGTTTTCCCAGTCTTACGCTTAACTTTTAATTAAGTATTTTTTGCACACTAACCACGAACACTAATATAAAAAAAAACAAACATTGGAACATAGAACCTCCTCCTTTTTTGAAGTCTGTTAAAAACAAGATATTGGAAAAGTCTATACTCTATTCCCAGTAACAGCACTTGTATCGTAATGTTGCTAAAACGATATGCTGCAGTTAGTAACGGTTGGCCGATTATTCGTGTGTTACAACCGCGTCATTTTTGTGGTCACATTTTTTACGAATTGACTGTACATTTTGATGTCGTTTTCGATTATATGTTTGAGTTCCTGTATTTTTATCAGATAACCGAAAAACAGTATCAGAATATTCAGCCATTTTTACAGAAAAGTGTCACGAAAAATGAGACGGTTGAAACGTTCTAATAATTGCGCGGCTACGGAACTCTATACTGAGCATGGTCCGACATGCTCTTGGCTGGTTTTTTTTATTAGCCTGCAACACAGTGTTGCACTGTGCAAAAGCCTCTCCCTTGGACTTCCTAACTATAGTTACGACTAGCCTTCGTTCTAATAATTTAGAGTCACCATTTCAGAAAACAATTTTCATGGTCACCCACCATTTCCGCGTACTAGGAAAGAGTGGGAAATGTGAAAAATTGCTCCTCGTTAAGTCGGCGATCGCGCGATACGGTGAATTCACTACACCGCCAATTTTAGGCCATTTTCACGTAAAATCGACTCGATAAGCCAATACTAAATGGCACGTTCTTTAATAACGTGATTTTTATCTTTGATCTAATGTGCATTAGAAATTGTTTACTATGTAGAGCAATATTATTTTAGCTTAATATGACCTTAGAGTTGAGAAATTTGTAGTTTGCATTCTCATGTTGAGATATCTGTGATACTCCATTACAATGCAACTACACTTTGCATGTTTTCGTTCGAAGAACAGATAACCGTTGGGGGAGAAAAGTCCTCGAAACCGGATGACGAAGCGGAAGCCTCCTATAGGTAGATTCATTCACGATGACGCGTGCCGTGGTTCTTATTACAACGTCATTAATGGCTAATTTTGACTAAATCACGCGTCTTCGTGGATGGCACTAGGTATACTAGGTGGGCTGACGGCATCGCGAGAGATGCAGTTAACCACTGGATGCAAGTGGCGCGTTGTCGTTAATTGTGGCGTTTTAAGGCGGAGTCTTTGTTTAACAGTGGACGTGTTCCGGCTGATGATAATTTTATACGTGTAGTAACAAACGCATTTACAAACTTTCGCGTTTCTAATATTAGGATAACTACTTACCAGGTATTATTAGCTTCAAAGTAACAAGCACACTTTCACGTTGATACCGTTTAGGATTATGACATAATCATGACTTAGGGCCATTCCTCCAGTAGCGTGCCGCAGCCAGTCACACCGTGATCACGCAACGCTCTTAAATTGTTTTTCGCAGTTCATTTGTTATTCCACTATTGCCTGCCTGATTGCTCTTTTGTAAAACTTATGCGTCTGTTTGACTAAGTTAGATTGTAAGGCGGGTTTGACTTAGTTCTGTCACGCCTTCGGTGAGGAAAAGCGACGTTCTGAGTGAGTGCTGGTTTTGTTAGTAAGAAAAACAAATGCCACATGTTTTTTTCCCTATAGATACGAGTTCATTTTCAGGCCCTAACCATACTAGTTGTTGCCCGCGACTTCGTCCGCGTAGAATTCGTTTTTCGCTATCCCGCGGGAACTATGCAATTCTACGAGATAAATATTATCCTATGTCCTTCCCCGGGACTATAAATATTTGTGCCTATAACAAATTTCATCTAAATCAGTTCAGTTGTCTAAACGTCAAAAGGTAATAAACAAATGAACAGACATACACTTTCGCATTAGAATCCATGCGGCGTTTGTTTTTTTCCATCCCACATAATAAGCTGACTATAGTGCCCGGCCGCTAAAAAGTCAATCCTGACACATTGCACAACTATCTCCTGATTATTATTAATGTCAACCATTGAAAAAACAATTCTATACTTACCACTCTGTCGCACGCAACAAGTTTTTTTGTCTATGATTCATATCCTATCCTAATTCCTACTATTAATATTATAAATGTGAAAGTTTGTGAAGATGTTTGAATGTTTGTTACTCAACAAACATACAGATAGTTTGAGTCCTGGGAATGGACATAGGATAGTTTTTATCCCGGAAAATTGCTCAGTTCCCGCGGGATAGCGAGTCGCGGGCAGTTGTTAATATTTATATTCAGAAACTTCATAGTTTTGCAAATTGCTAGTTTTGGATTTACTTCATAACGGCCGTTGACTATAGTATAGTGCTCAAATTACAGAATTCATTTAAACTATACATTTGTAGACTATTTACATATAGGCACAATACATGTTACACATCTAGCGAATAATGTTTTTTCATCGTATTCTGTCGGATCAGTTTGTATTTCTTTCTCTATTATAGCTTCAGAAAACTGTAGTACCTAAGCTAGTTGAGAAAACAAGATGAATACGAACTTTCCCGACAAAATACGATGGAAAAACATTATTCACTACATGTATAATGAAATGAATTAATGAGTCATAAAAGCCCATGTCATTTGTGATATGATTAGGTATAAAGCGGATCTCACCAGAGGCCGTATTGCCTAACGTTTCTGATGGTCGCGATCGCAATCAAATGACAGTTTTTGTATACGAAAGCCTCTGATCACGATTCAATCTGTTTAACTATATTACGATGGGAAACACTGACGTCATTAAAGACATCATTTAACGCGGTTAATTAATTCTTGTCCAATAAAAGTCGATACGCGTCAAGCTATAAAATGTTTAACATATGAGTGTATAAACTGTTTTTCTGACTTTCGTAATGAAAGAACAGTAAATTATGTGCTGCATTGTACTTGCGATGTTACGGTTGGGTTGGTCACATTTTATATTTGTTTATTGTATGTATCGTGCAGCTCCATCCCACTTCCCACTAATATTATAATAAATGCGAAAGTTTGTAAGTCTGTTTGTTTATTTGATGATTTGTTTGTTTGTTTGTTTGTTACTCCATCACGTCAAAACCGCTGAACTGATTTAGATGAAATTCGGTACACAGATAGTTTTTGTTACGGGAAAGGATATGGGATAGTTTTTATCCCAGGAAATGGAATGGTTCCCACGGTATAGCGATAAACGAATTCTACGCGGACAGAGTCGCGGGTAACAGGATTAGTTCTTGCATAGTTTCACAGAACTATTCACTCTACAGCTTGTCTAAGCTAAAATTACGCATCCCTCAACTAAATCAGTTGATTGTGACTAAGTAGTTTAGACAGCTAATCTTACAATAACCGCCTGAGT
The DNA here is from genome assembly GCF_025370935.1 of Choristoneura fumiferana. NCBI lineage: Eukaryota > Metazoa > Arthropoda > Insecta > Lepidoptera > Tortricidae > Choristoneura > Choristoneura fumiferana. The sequence continues at coordinate 6,465,679 of NC_133477.1, forward strand.
CTAACGGGGAACTGAATGATTAATAACATTATTACATTTATGTGTGTACTAGCCGTTACCCGCGACTCTGTATACCGAATTTCATCTAAATAGGTTCTGTGGTTTAGAAGTGAAGAAGTAACAAACAAACAGACTTATAATATTAGTGGGATGCATGCCGTTCGTTTCACTTTATTGTTATTTTAATGTAATTTAATTGAATTAATTAAGGTCATTCTATCCTTGACATTGCATTTAGAATTTATTTTCTAATTTCATTCGTAATATAAAACATTGTTCTGTGTCTCATCTAAAACTGTATTTGCATGCATTTAAGTATGTTTTTATCGTAAATAAATGATTGATTGATTAATTGATTGATTGATTGTATTTTAAATTTGCTCATGTGCGTAAATGCGGTAGGGCGCGTTATTTTAGATTAGATAAGCTCTACCTAACTTAACAACCTAGTACTACTTTCAAGGTTTCAATTTGACTCATTATTTTTTAATCTAACGGCCATGGGTTTGTCTTGCACAACTTTGCTAATTTTTCTAACAACAGTGCATTTTATTCATCAAGTACCGTCACTAGAACCTAAATTCTAAAAGAAAAAGTATACTTAGATTAAAAATAAGTGGGTTAGTAAGTAGTTAACTTAAAGAAGTGAATAAGACCAAAGGACTGGGCTATCTCACTCAACAAATTGCCATTCAACGAGGAAATACTGCCAGCCTGTCGGGCACCATACAATGTTTTTTTAGATTTCAATTAGAATTCAGTTTTCAAAAGTATTTATTTTATATTTAAACTAAGTTCTATTTCCAAATTTATCATCTTATTAATAAAAAAATAACATAAGTTTCATTAAGTAAGTACTTACGCATACAAGGATATTTAATAATGGAGTTGGTAGGTACTAACGAAGCTGCGGGTCAAATGACAGCTAAATAATTTATCATCCCTTATCACCGATATTTATCTGAAAACTTCATCAAACTCGCATAAACATAGAAATCCATTAGTATATGAAATACGAATGCCCCATAAAATACCATTAAGGAGTGACATTAAAAAATATTTCGTTTTACCTAATGCTAGGTTAATTCTGGATCAGATAAGGGCAAGTTCACATGCGGGGAGGAATGGTCAATCCCGCAATTATAAAGAAATTAGCGGTAAACACTGCGCCTTCAATGGGCACAAATTGATATAATAAAAATAGGCTTGGTTAGCCTGCGTTAGGGCTGGGATCCTTTTTTTATATCATATCTGTGAAAATGCTTTTGTGATTTTTTTTATCCGTGTGGTTCTTTAGTAGCATACCTACTTGAAATTACATCATTTTCGTTATGGTACTTTCAGTGATTTATAAAATCAATTCTTTATACACTAAATAGTTTTGTCATATTACAAGGTGTCTGTGGTTAATTGGACATTTGATATTTATTTTCACATTATTCTATCTGTTTCAATTTGTTTCCTAATCGAAAAGAAACGAAAATATATTTTTAAATACTCAATGAAGAATATAATTTAAATTGTATTAAAATAACTTTTTAAAAGATATGTACCTAATTAATCACGACTGCTAAAATAGTTCGATTAATAGTCGAGTTAAGTCGATTAAGGTATCTAGTACTCGTAGTCGTTTTTAAGTCCCGGGGGATATTAGTTAAAAGTGACAATCGCGAAAGTTTAAACATTCTCAATAATAACGTAAATGAGAAAGTGAGTATGTTTGTTTGTTATGCTTTCAGTGTTAAAGTAGTAAACAATAGAGTTTTTATCCCGGGCACGCGATAAACGAATACTTCGCAGACGTAGCCGCGGGCAACAGCTATTTATGCATTTGTTATTGGTTGCTTAGTATATTTCTTCCTCCATTACTAAATACATTCATCATCATCATCATCATGTCAGCCGAAAGACGTCCACTGCTGGACATAGGCCTCCCCCAAGGCTCTCCACTCAGACCGGTCTTGTGCTTTACTAAATACATTACGATAATGAAATTAACAAAAGCTTCGATAGATATACTTACTCGTACATGTTAATTTGAAGTATATTTTTTCTCCCATAAAAAAAGGTTTTTAAGTGGCAACCCTACGTGCTGGGCTAAGGTGTCGCCCAATAATTAAGTGATTACGTTAGAGCGCGTGTCGGTCCGATTTGTATCACTGTTTCGGGCAATCATTAGCGTTTGGAATTGCCCCGTGGTTGTCCCAACTGGGCTACTCCGTAAACTTGGCCGTGCTCCGTGGGCCATTTTTGTTGGCCAAGTGAACTTTTTTATAATGTGTGGATAGGTCACGATAGAAAGCTCTCTCCAGGCAGATGCTATGTTTGGGAACTGAAATCCGAAGGAAGAGCGTCTGTACTTGTATAATATTTATGCGTACACGTCCGATTTGAAAAAATTCGACGGCGCGATGTAGGTGGTTGGTTGGAGTTTCTATATTTGCTCATTAGATGGCGCGAATAATCGCTGCAATACCTGTAGTCTATTAGATAGTTGGTTGAACAATGTAGGTTTTCAGATTCCAACTAGACAATCAGATTTTCTTAACTAACAAATACGGCCTGCTAATTATTTTTACCAACAAAAACAATAATTTTAAATAATTATCAATATAAAGCAAAAACACCCAAACGCCGCATCCGCTCGCCGCCCAGGGGTGCGCTTGGCAAGAACTAAACGCCTGGTACCCCGAAATCCAGTACACGCGATGACAAGCGACACTCGCCATGCAGTTTGCGACAGTTAAGCGACAGTCGCTATTCCGAGGCGTTATCATAATACTTACCGCTCAGCCCCTTTTTTGCCACGTTCATTAATATCTTTGGCGCACTGGAAATATTAAATTATACATTTACGTTTTTTAAACAACTTTTTTCTCGGCCTTCCAATACGAACGCATTCATTCCGCCGACTTACTGTAAGATTAATGCGCCCCGATAACTCCGCTAAATGAAAAGTTGCTTCGAGCCGAATTGAATCATTTCGAAATGAATGCCTTCATTTGAATCATTTGGAAATGAACAGCCACATTTGCATACGGGGTAATTAGTTTGTAATTCATGCTGAGTTGTCTTAGAGTTTGTTTATTTTCCACTTCACGGCGTAAATGGGTTGCGAGGTGTGATGAGTGTAAGTGAGATGACGATGAATGTAAGTGAAAATTAAAACGAATGAGGAACTTCTGGGTGCTGGGAAATACGTCTACTGGCGGAATCGCTACACGCCGGTGCCAGCGAAATTTTGTACATAGTTTCCTGGGTAAAAAAAAAACTATACAGTGCGGCAGTCAGATAATCAGAAAATATTCGACACGTATTTTTTCTTTTGTCAATCACAAAATTAGAAAGATGAAGCGCGTCCTAGCAGGGCTACTACGAAACTCGAAACTCGAAGTTCGTGTCGTGCGGTCCCTTTGACACTTATGCTATTTAATACACGAGCGAGAGGGACGGTACGATATGAACTTCGAGCTTCGAGTTTCGTAGTAGCCCTGCAGTTCGAGAGTAGGGGGCCCTACGGCACTTTTTAGCGCGGTGTGATGTCTCACGATACTACAGAATAAGTAATAGGTAGGTACAAATAAACTTTAACTGGCTATGTCTTCATTTTTTTTTTAATTGCTAAAAGACAACATGTGTCCAATAATTTTTGATAATTTAACTGACGTATTAATTAGATTTTTTTACTAAGAAATTATCCTTCCCCCGCAATGAGATAAAATCGCCTCTTTACAATGACAACGTGACATCTAAAAAACCGCAATTTTACAGGAAGCCAATTTATAACTAAAAAACTTTATCCATTTAAAATATTGGTATTTTTTATAGTCGCTTTACAATTAATTTGTTGGATTAACTAATTATCTCCCTGAAAAATCACAAAAAAAAAACGCTGTTCAATAGTTATCACCATAAATTTGATAGATAAATAAAACATAAAAATTTGTCACGCTTTTTATGAAAAAATATGAAAAATGCATGTGACAAACTCGCTTATCACGTTGAAGATGTTAATTTTTCTAAAAAGCAATGTGATAAGTTAAATAAAATACGATGTTAAAATAAAAATCTTGTATTACCAAAAATAAAATATTTAACAAAAAGATAGTTTTCTTAACCGTAATTTGTAATACAAGCAATGGTATTATTATAAAAACTACAAAAATAATAAATGGACAAACATGAGGTCAATCGTATTTTACGGTACTTAGTATATAATAGTCGACCAAGAAATTTCTTTACCACCCTAAGGTTCAATATCAGTTGCACAGCTTAAAACATTACAGACTATTTTCACTTACAAGTCAACATGACAATCTACCTTATTTTTTTTTCTGATTTGGGAACTGTCATAAAAAATGGTAAAGCACTTTCTTGGTCGACTATGTCTTACTTAAAATAATTAAAACAGTTGTACATTAGCCGCTTCACATAGACCAGGTATTAGAAGATAAATTGAGAAACTATTGCCTATTATTAGTTAAGTCTCAAGTAAAAGTTTATGTTGTTTAAGTAACTTTTAAAATGAACATCTCATAAAAAAAAAAAGTAAATGCATTTATCAAAAAATAACAAACTTTAACAACTCATAATGTATTCAAGGCACATTTTAATAATGAGTACTTTAGCTAGGTAAATTATTACATTATCACTTACATAATAATATCACAAGTTAAACATTATTTAGTCATAAAGGTGCAGTCAAAAATTTCTAAAAAAATCCAATTTTATAATAAAAAGCTATCAGTCTTACAAAGATTCGTAAAATGGCTTATGGTATCTGGGAATAAGGTTTTTATTGACCAAATACATGAGATCAGCTTTCTTTCTTTCGGCTAGTCCACATCTTTGATGGTATGCTTTTTGCTTTTTTCTGATAACTATAGCTTCCTTAAACACTTCGTCTGAATAAGATTCTACTTTGCACTTTTATCTACTTTGCACTTTGCACTTTTATCTATCTTTTATAAGTTCAGTTAGTTTTACAGTTTTATTATCTTCATCTTTCATCATTGTGAAGTTCATTTGGGCACCTCGTGCCTCTTTTGCTAAGCTTAGGTTACTTAAATTGCCGTAGCTAATTGAATCAGCTTCCTAGATCGCGACTCCATCTAAAAAAATGTTCATTTAGTAATTTTATTTTAGCAGATATAACGTAACATATTAATTATATTTAATGTTCGCAAAAAAGGGATTTCGACAAAAACGGAACATAAAAAAATGACCAGGTATTTTTTTTTGTATTCTAAAATCATTCATCAACAACATCGTATCATCATGAGATAACTCAAAAAAAAACCAATACATTTTATTCGATAACGTAACAAAATAATTTGTCTCATTCTAAACACATAAAGTTTTGCAGGAATAATGAGTTAAATTATTATTATCATACTGTATATGAAAAATAAAATAACGATAAGAAACTTACCTTTGCAAGTAAAACGTGGTATAATAGAGATGTCACGTTTTTGCGCAAACCGAGAACTCTTCTCTCGTTGCTCGCCCGGGGTCGACTAACATGCCGCGTTGTCAATGTTAAGTGTCCCACCACAAGTGAGAATGAGACAACGTGACACTGTTGCTTCTTTTGCTCACTACTTCGCGCCCGTTGACTTAAAAAAATGCCGCGTTTTTGTAGAAAATAAAATTCGATATGGCGGTTTCGATTAACAAATAAAAAAAAAATTTTTTTCCGAGATGTCACGGTGTCATTGTAAAGAGGCGAAATGTTTTTTTTTTCTAAGGGGAAATAAGAGTTTTCTTCTTCTTTCTTTTTTTCTTTCTAATTAAATCCACGTTTTAATTTCTTAAGAAATGTACGCAATAAATATCCACATCCGATCATATTGAAGCTGTATACATAGCAGTGCTTGGCTCAAAATTAAATTAACACCAATTAATTCTAAGTTCCGTTAGAAAGATATTGAGAATAATGACTGCACCAATATTCACCCGGTAATGCCCTTATGGGAACAGTGGCTGATCGCCTGGATTTCGCCGCACTTGGTAGAATCGTCGAGCTGCACGTATTGCGCGCACCTCAGCGAGTCTGCTGAGATTAATTTTAACCTTACTTAAAAAAAAGTCGAGATAAAAATATATCACCCACTTTGGCCACTTTACGTCTATGGGAGGTAGGTAGGTAACTTAAAAAAAATTTTTTTTTTTTACTTTACCACTGTTGGCGTGACTGATATGTATCATCATCATCCCAGTCTGTATACGTCTCACTGCTGGGTACAGGCCTCCTCTCAGAATGAGAGGGCTTTGGCAGTAGTTCCCACGCGGGCCCAGTGCGGATTGGGAACTTCACACACACCATTGAATTGCTTCGCAGGTTTGTACAGGTTTCCTCACCATGTTTTCCTTCACCGTAAAGCTCGTGGTGACAAATGTAATTCCGCATTTCGAAAAACTCAGACGCGAAAAACTGCAAGCCGGGGTTTGAACTCACGATCCTCTGCTTAAGAGACCATAGGTCAAACCACTCGGCCACCACGTCTTTTATATGACTGATATAAATGTATATTCATGCCAAATTACAGCTTTCTAGTAATAACGGTCTCTGAGCTTACGCGGACAGACAGACCGACATGGCGAAACAATAAGGGTTCCTAGTTGACTACGGAACCCTAAAAAGGATCTGCTAACATAGATATAAGTTTCTTATTGTTTACCTACTAACACTTATTTACCAAAAAAATGTCTGAAAATAATTTCAACTTTAATTTTATTTAATTACACCCGTTATACTCGTACAAGTATTTTGCAACTTAGTATGGTTCTTACATGTTCCTATTCAACTACCAGCTATAATAGCCTGCTATAACACATAATTAAAATGTTAATTTCTAAATTAGAGTATAGAGCCATCTCTTAGGGTCATTAGGTATATTAATGTTAGTTAATAATTTGATGCTAAGGTAGAAAGCAATAAGTGTTTATTAGTGAGTTTTTTAGTGCATTTTATGCTTATTAGGGTATTAACAACACCTGGTAAGGCCACTAACGCCATCTGTTGGAATGGGATGGAATGAAAATGTATCCGGCCTCAAACGATATTGGTACCGAATGATATTCTAGTTATAATTAAAATAAAATATATTGCATTACTTGTGACGGTGACGACATTACGGTGACGACGTGATGGCGAAGCTTGAGGTCCCGGGTTCGATTCCCGGCCGGGGCAGATATTTGTATGAATAATACGAATGTTTGTTCTCGGGTCATGGATGTTTAATATGTATTTAAGTATGTATTTATCTATATAAGTATGTTTATCCGTTGCCTAGTATCCATAGTACAAGCTTTACTTAGTTTGGGACTAGGTCAATTTTGGTGTCAAGTGTCCCATGATATTTATTTATTTACTTTTTTTTAGAAGCCGTGGTGGCCTAGTGGTTTGACCTATCGCCTCTCAAGCAGAGGGTCGTGGGTTCGAACCCCGGCTCGCACCTCTGAGTTTTTCGAAATTCATGTGCGGAATCACATTTGAAATTTACCACGAGCTTTGCGGTGAAGGAAAACATCGTGAGGAAACCTGCACAAACCTGCGAAGCGCACTGGGCCCGCGTGGGAACTATGGCCCAAGCCCTCTTGTTCTGAGAGGAGGCCTGTGCCCAGCAGTAGGACGTATATAGGCTGGGATAATGACTTTTTTTAACCAGTTGGACGGATGATTTGGTTAAAGACGCGGCTTCACGGTGGATGCAGGCCGCTTCCAACCGAAGCAACTGGAGGTCTATGGCGGAAACTATGTCCAACAGTGGACGTCCTACGGCTGATATGGTGATGATGATTACTTTTTTGCACACCACAGCCTTCCTCGTGTAATCTGGATCCAGCTGTCGAATTGATATTTCGTGATTTTACCAAATTCCGACTTCCGAAATTTAATTATAGATCTAAGTCCACGCGGACGAAGTCACGGGCACAGCTAGTTATTAATATATTACTGACTGTTGTATAAAACCTTGAAACTCTTTCAAGCGCGCTATGACCACTTGGCTCGATTTGTTCCAGTACAATAATTTTTCATAAACAATTTCGAAAATACTTTTAAATAATGAAGCCAGCACACAATACGTTTTATGCGCGTTTATTTTTAAAACGCGAACCGCGACTAATCCATCCGAGAACGAGTCGCATTAACAATTTTTAATGTGCTCAAATTATTCGCCAAACGTTTACTACCTCTGGCCGGCCTATTCTACAGTTTCAACAGTTTATTTCAACTACCGTCCTTTGTCAACGCATGGGCGACGAGTGAAACGACAGGATGCCGAGTTTGCGTTTTGTTCCGAATAAGTATTACGAAAACGGTTTGCTTTGATATAGGATATGCGTGTAATGGAGTGTTTCGGACATAATTACAATACGCGTGAAAATCCGAATAATGGTAGTAATGAACTACGTGGCTAAAATTACATGAATGATCGGAATATTCGTCTCGGATGTGCGTTTGTTTTATTCTGGACTTGCCTTTACCCGCGCCTTTATACGCGTAAACTGCCTAGTAATTAAATTGTAATTCGGGGATTTCGTAAAATTTAAAAAAAAAACCGTCCAAGTGCTAGTTGCACTCGCGCACGAAGGGTTCCGTACTATACAACAGCATTACAACATTAGACATTAGCAAAAAAATCAAATTTGTTGTATGGATTATTTATTTTAAAGTGATTATACAACTAAAGATTCTGTGAATATTTCAGGCGTCTACGGTAGACGGTCTACCTGTTGCCGTTATTAATATCAAGCAAAAAACCCCTTAAATATTTATTTTATTCTGTTTTTAGTATTTGTTCTTATAGCGGCCATAATAATACATAATCTGTGAAAACTTTAAGCGTCTAACTATTACTACTCAAGAGATAGAGCCCTGTGACAGACGGTCGGACAGACAGACAGACAGACCGACGGTGGAGTCTCAGTAATAGGGTTCCGTTGGCACCCTTTGGGTACGGAACCCTAAAAATAAATAAATAAATATCATGGGACACTTGACACCAATTGACCTAGTACCAAACTAAGCAAAGCTTGTACTATGGACACATTGGACACTAGGCAACGGATAAACATACTTATATAGATAAATACATACTCAAATACATATTAAACATCCAAGACCCGAGAATAAACATTCGTATTATTCATACAAATATCTGCCCCGGCCGGGATTCGAACCCGGGACCGTAAGCTACGTAGTCAGGTTTTCTAACCACTTGGCCATCCGGTCGTCAAAAAGAATGTAACTACCTACTAACTTTTATGTGAATTAATGTTTTTATACTTTTTTAACAATTTTGAATAATTTTGTATGTTCTATTTGGCAGTCTCATTAAAGATACGTACCAGTTAACACGTGTTTTGCATTTAGTAGGCTCGCAGACCCTTAAGGCCCAGTTTTAGCCCTTAAGGCACCAGACCAGGTTATCAGCAGGCCGATATATCGGCTTCGCAGTTATTAGGTACAACCCATTATCAAAAAAATTGAAAAAGGGTTTCTTGACAGGCGAAATATCACTAGATGGCGTTCGTATCGTGAGGACCGCTTGACGTTGCAGTCTTGTTTGCGATTGGCTCATTTACTTATTCAAACAACCACAAACGCAACACAAATGTGAAAGTTCTCAAATGTACTACTAAAACGTACTAGCCTGCCACAGAAACCCTAATTAAAAAGGATTCAAAGAACTTATGCCAATGAAAATTTTTGCGCGACAATACTTGTGTTATATACTTCAGAACGTGTTTAGAGCCCCCGCAGACCGCAGACTTTCTATCGGACGATAGTTTAGTTGCACTTCTTAATCAGTCTAAAGATGTACCTACCTATCCAAGTGCGCACACTATAACGGCCGATACCGAATCGTTACAGTGAGCGCAAGCAGTCTGCGGTCTGCGGGGGCTCTTATTCAACTGCAGGCCTCATACATCGTGTTAGGGTAAACAGATCTGGCGAAAGTGAACTTTATATTAATGACTTTCTTTATTGCACATTGCATTGGTTTATTTTATCACCTCGTAGTTTAAGCTACTCCTCTCAAGCTAAAGATCGTGGGTTCAAACCCCGGCTCTCTCTCTCTCTGAGTTTTTTCGATATTCATATTCTTACATTCGAAATTATCACGAGCATTATGGCAAGGGAAAACATCGTGAAGAAATCGGTGACTCGGTGAATCGGTCACCGGATCGTTTGGCAGCTGTTCGGTAAAAAAAAGCTGTACAAACCTGCGAAGAAATTCAATGAAGAGTGTGAAGTTCCCAATCTGCATTGGGCACATGTGGGAACTACGGCCCAGGCCCTCTCGTTCTGAGAGGACCTGTACCCAGCCGGAGGACGTATATAGGCTGGGATGATGATGATGATGATAACGTGATTTAGGATTGTACAGTCAAGCGCAAAAATAAGTATCTATTTGAACCTCTGAAAAATATGTTACTACGGCCTTATTGCGTTGGAATAAGAGTCTGTGGTGCTTATTTTTGAAACTTTGAATAAGTTCATATTTTACACTTGACTGTACCTAGTTTGTTCTAAATACTCGTAGGCATTTCACAGATATGATTTCAAAAATCAATACCCAAGGAAAAACGTAACAGGGAAAAATAAGAAGCATTTTGTATAGTTTTATTAATGTTATATTTTGATTCAATAAGTTACTCGCTTAACATAACTTTTTACAACTTACATATACTGTGACGTTCAATTTACAAACCATTTAGGTATCACGCGTTTGCGAACACTTAATTACTTTGTACCTAACGTAATGTTGGGTCTACGAAATGTACAACGGTCTGACTATACGGCTATAGGTCTTTGAGGCGTAACCAAGGCGTAAAACAAGCATAACTAAACAAAATGTATTTATAATGAATGAATAAGAATAACTTTATTCGTTATTTGCAAAAATAGTTTTGTAGTACAAGACAAAACAAAATAAAAGCAAGTTTTGGCTGTGTGGGCCAACGCTGGTCTTCCGCTGTGGCCGCTTGGCGACTTCACAGAAGGAGACCATAAAACAATGCACGTGTCCATACACACACAACGAAATATTTCGCAATATCATACGAAATATTTCTTATTTCAGTGCATGAACGGTCGCATTTGTACGACATATACATATACTACAGCAAATTGATAAGTAATTATTAAGAACATTTATACCAGCTGAGCTGGCAACGAACGTTGCATTTTTGTTAGTTTTTCACGAAAATTCCAAAAAAAAATAATAAAAATTAAAATTGTGGTCTTGTAGAACTGTTCTTAATATATAAGATAATGTGTCTACTCTGTTAACTTATACATATATTAAAAAGAGTTCAATCCGACCACATTTTTAATTTTCATTAAATTTTTATGGAATAATCGAGAAAAACTAACAAAAATGCAACGTTGCCTGCTCAGCGGGTATAATCGCTCTTAAAAATAATTTTGTGTGATCATGTCAGCGCCGGTTCTAGCTTTGGTCAAGGTAGACAGAGATCTACCTCATCTCTGCTGTGCCTCTCAAAAGGCGCCATCATAATTATATTTTGCCCTGAAAACTGGAAAATGGCGCCCGCTACCATCTGGCGACTAGAGCGACCCATCCCCTTGCACCCTAGGGCCGGCGCTGATTCATCTGATGCATTAAATTTCGACATGTAATATAAATGCTAAAGTATCACTGTATATTAGTTTAAACATCAAACTTTTTTTTGCATGACGCACAAGCAAAAAACACAATGTGTGAAGCAAATCATAATTTGAAGTAGTCTATTTACACCTACTTACTTTTTAAAAACTGTTACTGCAGAATTCTTAGATTTTGTAAGCATAGTGCGTAAGTATCAAGTATTAACAATATACATACCATTCGGAAATTTGTAAGAATCTGCCATGAATAATACACATTTTTAATTATCTGTAGGTACATGTACTTTTTACAGTCTCATTTTTAGTTATAGTCAATAAATTTGACGTTCTTTACACTAGTTTATTTTTATATCTATTATAACTATAATTAAAATCAGAACTCAAAATCTAACCATGTTACCACAGAAACTTAGGACAGCTATAGAACACGTATTTAACCGAGGTCGGTT
>NC_133477.1:6477868-6516815 GCF_025370935.1 Choristoneura fumiferana
ACGATAGAAAGTCTCTCCAGGCAGATGCTATGTTTGGGAACTGAAATCCGAAGGAAGACGTCTGTACTTGTATAATATTTATGCGTAACGTCCGATTTGAAAAAATTCGACGGCGCGATGTAGGTGGTTGGTTGGACTTTCTATATTTGCTCATTAGATGGCGCGAATAATCGCTGCAATACCTGTAGTCTAATTAGATAGTTTGGTTGAAAATGTAGGTTTTCAGATTCCCAACTAGACAATCAGATTTTCTTAACTAACAAATACGGCCTGCTAATTATTTTTACAACAAAAACAATATTTTAAATAATTATCAATATAAAGCAAAAAACACCCAAAACGCCGCATTCGCTCGCCGCCCAGGGGTGCGCTTGGCAAGAACTAAACGCCTGGTACCCGAAAATCCAGTACACGCGATGACAAGCGACACTCGCCATGCAGTTTGCGACGTTAAGGACAGTCGCTATTCGAGGCGTTATCATAATACTTACCGCTCAGCCCCTTTTTTGCCACGTTCATTAATATCTTTGGCGCACTGGAAATAAATTATACATTTACGTTTTTTAAACAACTTTTTCTCGGCCTTCCAATACGAACGCATTCATTCCGCCGACTTACTGTAAGATTAATGCGCCCCGATAACTCCGCTAAATGAAAAGTTGCTTCGAGGCGAATTGAATCATTTCGAAATGAATGCCTTCATTTGAATCATTTGAAATGAACAGCCACATTTGCATACGGGGGTATTAGTTTGTAATTCATGCTGAGTTGTCTTAGAGTTTGTTTATTTTCCACTTCACGGCGTAAATGGGTTGCGAGGTGTGATGAGTGTAAGTGAGATGACGATTGAATGTAAGTGAAAATTAAAAACGAATGAGGAACTTCTGGGTGCTGGGAAATACGTCTACTGGCGGAATCGCTACACGCCGGTGCCAGCGAAATTTTGTACCATAGTTTCCTGGGTAAAAAAAAACTATACAGTGCGGCAGTCAGATTTCAGAAAATATTCGACACGTATTTTTTCTTTTGTCAATCACAAAATTAGAAAGATGAAGCGCGTCCTAGCAGGGTACTACGAAACTCGAAACTCGAAGTTCGTGTCGTGCGGTCCTTTGACACTTATGCTATTTAATACACGAGCGAGAGGGACGGTACGATATGAACTTCGAGTTCGAGTTTCGAAGTAGCCTGCAGTTCGAGAGTAGGGGGCCCTACGGCATTTTTTAGCGCGGTTGTGATGTCTCACGATACTACAGAATAAGTAATAGGTAGGTACAAATAAACTTTAACTGGCTATGTCTTCATTTTTTTTTTAATTGCTAAAAGACAACATGTGTCCAATAATTTTTGATAATTTAACTGACGTATTAATTAGATTTTTTTACTAAGAAATTATCCTTCCCGCAATGAGATAAAATCGCCTCTTTACAATGACACGTGACATCTAAAAAACGGCAATTTTACAGGAAAGCCAATTTATAACTTAAAAAACTTATTTCCATTTAAAATATTGGTATTTTTATAGTCGCTTTACAATTAATTTTGTTGGATTAACTAATTATCTCCCTGAAAAATCACAAAAAAAACCTGCTGTTCAATAAGGTTATCACCATAAATTTGATAGATAATAAAAAACATAAAAATTTGTCACGCTTTTTATGAAAAAATATGAAAAATGCATGTTGACAAAATCGCTTATCACGTTGAAGATGTTAATTTTTCTAAAAGCAATGTGATAAGTTAAATAAAATACGATGTTAAAATAAAAATCTTGTATTACCAAAAATAAAATATTTAACAAAAAGATAGTTTTCTTAACCGTAATATGTAATACAAGCAATGGTATTATTATAAAAACTACAAAAATAATAAATGGACAAACATGAGGTCAATCGTATTTACGGTACTTAGTATATAATAGTCGACCAAGAAATTTCTTTACCACCCTAAGGTTCAATATCAGTTGCACAGCTTAAAACATTACAGACTATTTTCACTTACAAGTCAACATGACAATCTACTTATTTTTTTTTTGATTTGGGAACTGTCATAAAAATGGTAAAGCACTTTCCTTGGTCGACTATGTCTTACTTAAAATAATTAAAACAGTTGTACATTAGCCGCTTCACATAGACCAGGTATTAGAAGATAAATTGAGAAACTATTGCCTATTATTAGTTAAGTCTCAAGTAAAATTTATGTTGTTTAAGTAACTTTAAAATGAACATCTCATAAAAAAAAAAAAGTAAATGCATTTATCAAAAAATAACAAACTTTAACAACTCATAATGTATAAGGCACATTTTAATAATGAGTACTTTAGCTAGGTAAATTATTACATTATCACTTACATAATAATATCACAAGTTTAAACATTATTTAGTCATAAAGTGCAGTCAAAAATTTCTAAAAAAATCCAATTTTATAATAAAAAGCTATCAGTCTTACAAAGATTCGTAAAATGGCTTATGGTATCTGGGAATAAGGTTTTTATTGACCAATACATGAGATCAGCTTTCTTTCTTTCGGCTAGTCCACATCTTTGATGGTATGCTTTTTGCTTTTTCTGATAACTATAGCTTCCTTAAACACTTCGTCTGAATAAGATTCTATTTGCACTTTTATTTACTTTGCACTTTGCACTTTTATCTATCTTTTAAAGTTCAGCTAGTTTTACAGTTTTATTATCTTATCTTTCATCATTGTGAAGTCATTTTGGCACTCGTGCCTTTTTGCTAAGCTTAGGTTACTTAAATTGCCGTAGCTAATTGAATCAGTTCCTAGATCGCGACACCATCTAAAAAAATGTTCATTTAGTAATTTTATTTTAGCAGATATAACGTAACATATTAATTATATTTAATGTTCGCAAAAAAGGGATTTCGACAAAAACGGACATAAAAAAATGACCAGGTATTTTTTTTTTGTATTCTAAAATCATTCATCAACAACATCGTATCATCATGGATAACTCAAAAAAACCAATCATTTTATTCGATAACGTAACAAAATAATTTGTCTCATTCTAAACACATAAAGTTTTGCAGGAATAATGAGTTAATTATTATTATCATACTGTATATGAAAAATAAAATAACGATAAGAAACTTACCTTTGCAAGTAAAACGTGGTATAATAGAGATGTCACGTTTTTGCGCAAACCGAGAACTCTTCTCTCGTTGCTCGCCCGGGGTCGACTAACATGCCGCGTTGTCAATGTTAAGTGTCCCACCACAAGTGAGAATGAGACAACGTGACACTGTTGCTTCTTTTGCTCACTACTTCGCGCCCTTGACTTAAAAAATGCCGCGTTTTTGTAGAAAATAAAATTCGATATGGCGGTTTCGATTAACAAATAAAAAAAAACGTTTTTTCCGAGATGTCACGGTGTCATTGTAAAGAGGCGAAATGTTTTTTTTTTCTAAGGGGAAATAAGAGGTTTTCTTCTTCTTTCTTTTTTTCTTTCTAATTAAATCCACGTTTTAATTTTCTTAAGAAATGTACGCAATAAATATCCACATCCGATTCATATTGAAGCTGTATACATAGCAGTGCTTGGCTCAAAATTAAATTAACACCAATTAATTCTAAGTTCCGTTAGAAAGATATTGAGAATAATGACTGCACCAATATTCACCCGGTAATGCCCTTATGGGAACAGTGGCTGATCGCCTGGATTTCGCCGCACTTGGTAGAATCGTCGAGCTGCACGTATGGCGCGCACCTCAGCGAGTCTGCTGAGATTAATTTTAACCTTACTTAAAAAAAGTCGAGATAAAAATATATCACCCACTTTGGCCACTTTACGTCTATGGGAGGTAGGTAGGTAACTTAAAAAAATTTTTTTTTTTTACTTTACCACTGTTGGCGTGACTGATATGTATCATCATCATCCCAGTCTGTATACGTCTCACTGCTGGGTACAGGCCTCCTCTCAGAATGAGAGGGCTTTGGCAGTAGTTCCCACGCGAGCCCAGTGTGGATTGGGAACTTCACACACACCATTGAATTGCTTCGCAGGTTTGTACAGGTTTCCTCACCATGTTTTCCTTCACCGTAAAGCTCGTGGTGACAAATGTAATTCCGCATTTCGAAAAACTCAGACGCGAAAAACTGCAAGCCGGGGTTTGAACTCACGATCCTCTGCTTAAGAGACCATAGGTCAAACCACTCGGCCACCACGTCTTTTATATGACTGATATAAATGTATATTCATGCCAAATTACAGCTTTCTAGTAATAACGGTCTCTGAGCTTAACCGCGGACAGACAGACAGACATGGCGAAACAATAAGGGTTCCTAGTTGACTACGGAACCCTAAAAAGGATCTGCTAACATAGATATAAGTTTCTTATTGTTTACCTACTAACACTTATTTACCAAAAAAATGTCTGAAAATAATTTCAACTTTAATTTTATTTAATTACACCCGTTATACTCGTACAAGTATTTTGCAACTTAGTATGGTTCTTACATGTTCCTATTCAACTACCAGCTATAATAGCCTGGCTATAACACATAATTAAAAATGTTAATTTCTAAATTAGAGTATAGAGCCATCTCTTAGGGTCATTAGGTAATTTTTAATGTTAGTTAATAATTTGATGCTAAGGTAGAAAGCAATAAGTGTTTATTAGTGAGTTTTTTTAGTGCCTTTTATGCTTATTAGGGCATTAACAACACCTGGTAAGGCCACTAACGCCATCTGTTGGAATGGGATGGAATGAAAATGTATCCGGCCTCAAACGATATTGGTACCGAATGATATTCTAGTTATAATTAAAAATTATTTAATATATTGCATTACTTGTGACGGTGACGACATTACGGTGACGACGTATGGCGAAGCTTGAGGTCCCGGGTTCGATTCCCGCCGGGCAGATATTTGTATGAATATTACGAATGTTGTTCTCGGTCATGGATGTTTAATATGTATTTAAGTATGTATTTATCTATCTAAGTATGTTTATCCGTTGCCTAGTATCCATAGTACAAGCTTTACTTAGTTTGGGACTAGGTCAATTTTGGTGTCAAGTGTCCCATGATATTTATTTATTTACTTTTTTTTAGAAGCCGTGGTGGCCTAGTGGTTTGACCTATCGCCTCTCAAGCAGAGGGTCGTGGGTTCTCGAACCCCGGCTCGCACCTCTGAGTTTTCGAAATTCATGTGCGGAATCACATTTGAAATTTACCACGAGCTTTGCGGTGAAGAAAACATCGTGAGGAAACCTGCACAAACCTGCGAAGCGCACTGGGCCCGCGTGGGAACTATGGCCCAAGCCCTCTTGTTCTGAGAGGAGGCCTGTGCCCAGCAGTAGGACGTATATAGGCTGGGATAATGACTTTTTTTAACCAGTTGGACGGATGATTTGGTTAAAGACGCGGCTTCACGGTGGATGCAGGCCGCTTCCAACCGAAGCAACTGGAGGTCTATGGGGAAACTATGTCCAACAGTGGACGTCCTACGGCTGATATGGTGATGATGATTACTTTTTTGCACACCACAGCCTTCCTCGTGTAATCTGGATCCAGCTGTCGAATTGATATTTCGTGATTTTACCAAATTCCGACTTCCGAAATTTAATTATAGATCTAAGTCCACGCGGACGAAGTCACGGGCACAGCTAGTTATTAATATATTACTGACTGTTGTATAAAACCTTGAAACTCTTTCAAGCGCGCTATGACACTTGGCTCGATTTGTTCCAGTACAATAATTTTTCATAAACAATTTCGAAAATACTTTTAAATAATGAAGCCAGCACACAATACGTTTTATGCGCGTTTATTTTTAAAACGCGAACCGCGACTAATCCATCCGAGAACGAGTCGCATTAACAATTTTTAATGTGCTCAAATTATTCGCCAAACGTTTACTACCTCTGGCCGGCCTATTCTGACAGTTTCAACAGTTTATTTCAACTACCGTCCTTTGTCAACGCATGGGACGAGTGAAACGACAGGATGCCGAGTTTTCGTTTTGTTCCGAATAAGTATTACGAAAACGGTTTGCTTTGATATAGGATATGCGTGTAATGGAGTGTTTCGGACATAATTACAATACGCGTGAAAATCCGAATAATGGTAGTAATGAACTACGTGGCTAAAATTACATGAATGATCGGAATATTCGTCTCGGATGTGCGTTTGTTTTATTCTGGACTTGCCTTTACCCGCGCCTTTATACGCGTAAACTAAGGCCTAGTAATTAAATTGTAATTCGGGGATTTCGTAAAAAATAAAAAAAAAACCGTCCAAGTGCTAGTTGGACTCGCGCACGAAGGGTTCCGTACTATACAACAGCATTACAACATTAGACATTAGCAAAAAATCAAGTTTGTTGTATGGAATTATTTATTTTTAAAGTGATTATACAACTAAAGATTCTGTGAATATTTCAGGCGTCTACGGTAGACGGTCTACCTGTTGCCGTTATTAATATCAAGCAAAAAACCCCTTAAATATTTATTTTATTCTGTTTTTAGTATTTGTTCTTATAGCGGCCATAATAATACATAATCTGTGAAAACTTTAAGCGTCTAACTATTACTACTCAAGAGATAGAGCCCTGTGACAGACGGTCGGACAGACAGACAGACAGACCGACGGTGGAGTCTCAGTAATAGGGTTCCGTTGGCACCCTTTGGGTACGGAACCCTAAAAATAAATAAATAAATATCATGGGACACTTGACACCAATTGACCTAGTCCCAAACTAAGCAAAGCTTGTACTATGGACACATTGGATACTAGGCAACGGATAAACATACTTATATAGATAAATACATACTTAAATACATATTAAACATCCAAGACCCGAGAATAAACATTCGTATTATTCATACAAATATCTGCCCCGGCTGGGATTCGAACCCGAGACCGTAAGCTACGTAGTCAGGTTTCTAACCACTTGGCCATCCGGTCATCAAAAAGAATGTAACTACTACTAACTTTTATGTGAATTAATGTTTTTATACTTTTTTTAACAATTTTGAATAATTTTGTATGTTCTATTTGGCAGTCTCATTAAAGATACGTACCAGTTAACACGTGTTTTGCATTTAGTAGGCTCGCAGACCCTTAAGGCCCAGTTTTAGCCCTTAAGGTAGCAGACCGTAACAGTAACGTTTCCGTTTTCGATATAGGTTATCAGCAGGCCGATATATCGGCTTCGCAGTTATTAGGTACAACCCATTATCAAAAAAATTAAAAAGGGTTTCTTGACAGGCGAAATATCACTAGATGGCGTTCGTATCGTGAGGACCGCTTGACGTTGCAATCTTGTTTGCGATTGGCTCATTTACTTATTTAACCAATCACAAACGCAACACAAATGTGAAAGCTCTCAAATGTGCCAACTAGCCTGCCACAGAAACCCTAATTAAATAAGATTCAAAGAACTTATGCCAATGAAAATTTTTGCGCGATAATACTTGTGTTATATACTTCAGAACGTGTTTAGAGCCCCCGCAGACGGCAGACTTTCTATCGGACGATAGTTTAGTTGCACTTCTTAATCAGTCTAAAGATGTATCCAAGTGCGCACACTATAACGGCCGATACCGAATCGTTACAGTGAGCGCAAGCAGTCTGCGGTCTGCGGGGGCTCTTATTCAACTGCAGGCCTCATACATCGTGTTAGGGTAAACAGATCTGGCTAAAGTGAACTTTAATTAATGACTTTCTTTATTGCACATTGCATTGGTTTATTTTATCACCTCGTAGTTTAAGCTACTCCTCTCAAGCTAAAGATCGTGGGTTCAAACCCCGGCTCTCTCTCTCTCTGAGTTTTTTCGATATTCATATTCATACATTCGAAATTATCACGAGCATTATGGCAAGGGAAAACATCGTGAAGAAATCGGTGACCCACCGGATCGTTTGGCAGCTGTTCGATAAAAAAAAGCTGTACAAACCTGCGAAGAAATTCAATGAAGAGTGTGAAGTTCCCAATCTGCATTGGGCACATGTGGGAACTACGGCCCAGGCCCTCTCGTTCTGAGAGGACCTGTACCCAGCCGGAGGACGTATATAGGCTGGGATAACGTGATTTAGGATGGTACAGTCAAGCGCAAAAATAAGTATCTATTTGAACCTCTGAAAAATATGTTACTACGGCCTTATTGCGTTGGAATAACAGTCTGTGGTGCTTATTTTTGAAACTTTGAATAAGTTCATATTTTACACTTGACTGTACCTAGTTTGTTCTAAATACTCGTAGGCATTTCACAGATATGATTTCAAAAATCAATACCCAAGGAAAAACGTAACAGGGAAAAATAAGAAGCATTTTGTATAGTTTTATTAATGTTATATTTTGATTCAATAAGTTACTCGCTTAACATAACTTTTTACAACTTACATATACTGTGACGTTCAATTTACAAACCATTTAGGTATCACGCGTTTGCGAACACTTAATTACTTTGTACCTAACGTAATGTTGGGTCTACGAAATGTACAACGGTCTGACTATACGGCTATAGGTCTTTGAGGCGTAACCAAGGCGTAAAACAAGCATAACTAAACAAAAATGTATTTATAATGAATGAATAAGAATAACTTTATTCGTTATTTGCAAAAATAGTTTTGTAGTACAAGACAAAACAAAATAAAAGCAAGTTTTGGCTGTGTGGGCCAACGCTGGTCTTCCGCTGTGGCCGCTTGGCGACTTCACAGAAGGAGACCATAAAACAATGCACGTGTCCATACACACACAACGAAATATTTCGCAATATCATACGAAATATTTCTTATTTCAGTGCATGAGGTCGCATTTGTACGACAACATATACTACAGCAAATTGATAAGTAATTATTAAGAACGTTTATACCAGCTGAGCTGGCAACGAACGTTGCATTTTTGTTAGTTTTTCACGATTATTCCAAAAAAATTAATGAAAATTAAAATTGTGGTCTTGTAGAACTGTTCTTAATATATAAGTTAATGTGTCTACTCTGTTAACTTATACATATATTAAGAAGAGTTCTATCCGACCACATTTTTAATTTTCATTTAATTTTTATGGAATAAGCGAGAAAAACTAACAAAAAAGCAACGTTGCCTGCTCAGCAGGTATAAACGCTCTTAAAATTAATTTTGTGTGATCCATGTCAGCGCCGGTTCTAGCTTTGGTTAAGGTAGACAGAGAACTACCTCATCTCTTCTGTGCCTCTCAAAAGGCGCCATCATTATTATATTTTGGCCTAAAAACTTTAAAATGGCGCCCGTTACCATCTGCGACCCATCCCCTTGCACCCTAGGGCCGGCGCTGATTCATCTGATGCATTAAATTTCGACATGTAATATAAATGCTAAAGTATCACTGTATATAAGTTTAAACATCAATCTTTTTTTTTGCATGACGCACAAGCAAAAAACACAATGTGTGAAAATTATGCAAGCCATTACTCTTCTTGCGACTGCAACTGCAAATTTTGAGAAATCATAATTCGAAGTAGTCTATTTACTCCTACTTACTTTTTAAAAACTGTTACTGCAGAATTCTTAGATTTTGTAAACATAGTGCGTAAGTATCAAGTATTAACAATATTACATACCATTCTTGGAAATTGTAAGAATCTGCCATGAATAATACACATTTTTAATTATCTGTAGGTACATGTACTTTTTACAGTCTCATTTTTAGTTATAGTCAATAAATTTGACGTTCTTTACACTAGTTTATTTTTATATCTATTATAACTATAATTAAAAATCAGACCTCAAAATCTAACCATGTTACCACAGAAACTTAGGACAGCTATAGAACACGTATTTAACCGAGGTCGGTTTACAAGAAATATTTCGTTTTTTTTTGTGATATGATCTATGTTACGCCTCAAAGAGCCTTCTACGTCTGAAATTCTTTAAAACCACCTTATATCGTTACATTTTAGTGATATATGTAATTACAATAATTGGTCGGAAAAAAATAGACTAAATAGATTTGTTCCGCCATTCATGAGCCACCATAGTACCTTTTCATAGGAAAGGTCATTGCGATTTTCCTTGTTAATTAATGCGATGTCACTATGACGTTTACTGTGAAATGGTTCCATGGTGGCTCGTGAATAAATGTCCTTGACCGTACATAACCATCTTACGCAACCAGCACTGGAAGGGGTCAAATATTTCGTACTTCAAAGGGGTTTCGGTAATGTAGTGGGTCATTTTCACTGTCAATTTAGGTTCAGGAAAATGTTTGATACAATTACGACCATAACGTGAACGCCTGGACCTAATTAAGTAAGAAATAACTTCCCCTACTAGCGCTGGTTATGTAAGATGGTTATGCACGGGGAACAAGAGAAATAAATATTATTACTATGTAAATGAATTCAGGTTTATTATGTACAGTTAGAAACATAAGAAAGAAAGTACAATTAGCATGAAGTAACTTTCAGTGGCCATTTATAAAATTGCAATTGGAATAAAGAGAGGGTCAATTTTAATACAACCTCATACGTCGTTTTTTTCACTTAGCTCGCCAGTGTACTTACCCCCTTGTATATAAATGCTTATTAAGCTTACGCCAACTTTTTTTAATTTTATGAGTTTTATGCCTATTTGTCACTTTGTAATTTTTTTAATTTGCTACGACACGGACATAGATGAAACAACCAATATAGTGGTAATACTACCCAATTGTGCAGCACATGCCCAGCCAGGGGGGGGAGGCTCTTTCAAACAAAGCCATTTTAGTTATTGTAATTCTGTCCTCTATAGGCAATAGGCTTTTGAGCAAGACAACACTTTTTAAGTTATTTATAGCATCGCGTAGCCGTGTATTTTATTTATAACATTCTACATCAAATAGTATAAATAACTCACTTTTTTGAGATCCACCTTTTTCCTTAAGAGGGTAGAATTATGATAATAATATTTAATTCATTTTTTTTTCATTATATGCCATGCTTTCACTATACATTTACCATCGGTATATGTATTGCCTAATTTTTGACTGGTGTTGATTTTTTTTCAAACAAATTAGATGACTTTCCACTTTATTGCTTAATTCCTCTATATGTACAGACAAATATATATGCTATAACAGATTTGTAATTTTAGCTTTTATTATGGGGTTATTAATATACATAAGGGGGTAAGCAGCTGTTCTCTACTTTTTAAAAATTCAAATATTCTCCTCAAAGGATGGGTGGACCTTCCCATAAATGGCGGTCTTGAATATACACGACGAGTCTATGTTACCTTTCTATACAGCTCCGTATTGTCAATGCCGACTGTACTCCCGTTGCCAATAAAAATGCCAATAATCCAAGCCAGCCATTTTGTTTTGCTAATTGGCTGCTCTTATCGAATTGCACGCCCATAAATACACGTTTTACGACTCTAGATTGTATTTGCCGCATTAAGTCACGCACTTGGACTGTTATATCAATAATTGACAAAGAATTGAAACTAATCCGTCTATAGTTTATTACTTGCTTCATTGCAATTAGTATAACGGGTTGATAAAATTAATTTGCCCTCTCATTCTGAGAACTGGGTCAAAATTCTTTTCATTGTCTTGCTTTTGTCCCCGAAAAAATGGCACGGAGTTTTTTTTATGGAACCTAGTGGCATTTTTAATTTTTCTCTAGTTAAATATTAGTTAACCCGAAAAAAACAAACATTGGCTCCACATTTTTTTTATTTCTTAGTTAGAAGACATAAATAATATCGTGACAGAGTGGTCAGAAACAATGCAACGAAAAGAATTTTGACCCAACTACCTGAATACCTACATAATGTATAATATAGATGATATTATCAAATTTCAAGTCTTCCGACCACTGGAAGTGGCAAAATGACAAATGTGGCACATTGCATAAAGATATTTTGACTTTGACGTGACCCAACAACAAGTAGGGAAAGTTAAATAAGGGTTGTAAAAACTGAGCCATTTCTTAAAATCTTATTATTCACCCAGTTTATTGTAATGTTAAAAGATATTTATTTAAATGCGTGAGTGATATATTTTAAATATCTAATTTCATTGGTCGAAGAAATTAAATAAATTCAGCTGCTTTCCCAGTATCAGCAACAGCGTGTAAAGCATTGTGTCCTACGTATGTTCAAATAATTTACTTTATTGCCCTTTTAAAGTAATATAATTGCAACAAAGCGCCATGAAGCGTAATGCAGTAATTAAGTTAATAAAGTTGCGCTCGGGGCGGAGTTAATGCGCCGGTCGTTAGGTTGACAGTTGACATGACGTTTACACGATGGGTCAAGTGTCATCATTATGGGAATTCGCATTAAATACGTGTGGAGAAAAGATTTGATTACGTACAGGCAACAAAAATATATCAATCAGGCTAAAGTTCCAAAAATATGTATGCCCGACCTTAATGACAAGTCGGCTGAGTGTAGTCAAAGCATTCTTGTGCTGTAATCAGTCGACTGTACATTGAAGGTTATAATTTTGGAGTCACATTCGAAAAACAGCCTTTTCGTACATATGTATTATTTATATTATATATTATATTTTATGTGACCTGCTCTATGCAAACCTGTATACTCCCTCATCGATTTGTAATGGTCGCTTACTTTTGATACTATTGTAACTAAATAACTGCCTGATAGAGATTGTTTTTAAGCGATGAAAGATGAAGCGATGCTTTTTATTAATTCGTTTTTTTTAACTCACTGTGCAAATTCGTGATGATCTTAAACTTGTTTCAATATAGTAGTAAAAATTATTACAATAAAGTATCTAAAACAAGAAATTCTTCGCTAATCGTCCAGTGTGGCATTACCTGCTTCCCTGTCTTCCGCCTATAGCTTTCTGTCTCTCGTCAATATCATTTTGGATGACGATGAATAAGCGAACCTGGGAGATAAATTTAACCCCCTTCAATAAATAAAAACCTAAATATCCATTGTAAATAAAATCAAGCTTTAATTTACATATCGCACTATTTAGTAGATAAAAGTCAGGATTCCCCATTTTCAATAGATGAATTAGTTTAATTTGGTCAATATTGAACTGTTAAGTTTGTATTGAGATCTATAAGCATGACATTCATTTTATGTAAAGTCTAAAAAACTATATCGTACACCACTGCTTAACAAATGTTATTTAGTATTTCTTACATCTGTCCAAGGAATTATTATGAAATTGTTTGTCAAAAAATTTCAACAGCGGTACGCAATTCAGTTTTTTCGACTGTACATACAGAGTGTGATTTAAATCCAACATTTTACAATGAGGGCTATCGTTTTTTGTCTCACTAGATGGCGCACTGTTGCGTGAGGTTTTTAAGTGTGGCTTTCAGAGTCTGTTATTACGGGCGTTAAAACAAAGTTTAGATTAAAATCATATTTAAAACACCTTAAAACCGTACCATAAAAATATCCAGCAACCACAGTGTTGCTTAGTCCCGTTTTGTTCGGAAAAAAGGAGGACAAAAGTTTCCGAAAGACAAAACTGTCTCAAAACACAGACATTCATTGCCCCGTAACGCATAATTGCCATAATTAATTTCAGGTAATGCAAAATATTCACAAAAAAATCTAATTATAAATAAACCCGCGCAGCTCACCCAAAAACTATGAGATTTGACATTTCGGAGACCTCACGCTACACTAGCGCCTCTAGCGGCGAATTCATTCGCGATAGCCCTCATTATGTTATGATTGCAAGTCAATGAGAGTTTTCACAGAGGAGAAATATCGCTAGATGGCGTTAGTATCGTGAGGTCCGTTTGACGTTTGGCGTTTGCTCGTGATTGGTTAAATAACTAAATGAGCCAATCGCAGTCAAACGTCAAAAAACTCCGTGAAAACTCTGTGAAAACCCTCATTAGAGTTCCTTGACAGGCGAAATATCGCTAGATGGCGTTAGTATCAAGAGGTCCGTTAGATGTTAGTCTTGCTTGGGATTGGCTCATTTAAGTCAAACGGATCTTACAATACTAGCATTAACTAACCCGCCTTAGAAACCCACATTATAATAAAATAAAATATAAGACTTTTAGAGACTTTATAAACCCAAGATCTCAATAAAGGTCTGCATAAACAAAACAATACTTTTCATTGATCGGAAACTTTTTTTGGTAAGTTATAAACTAATATAATCAACTACGCTTGAAATATCGAGCTTCGATAAAATCAAGGTACGCGGAATAAAGCCCGAATTTAATTCATAAAATTATCTACGATTTTTAGCCAAATTTTCTTTTCATTTTTCGAGCAAGGTAGGTAAAGTGTGTTTATATTTCATCATATATTTTAGTTTTGGTTTACGACTCCACCTTTACCTACCTATTTTGCAAATTATTCGGAATTTATAAACATTAGGTAGTAGAACAAAATCTTCACGAATGATAACCATACTATTTATCTAGCAAATAGGGATAAATCATTTTATTCAGTCGCATAATTTACTTTTTATGATCCATTTTTTATTTTTGGGCCCTGTGTCGCTTTTACGAATTGTTGAGCGAATTGTATGGGTGAAGTTAGCGTTGGAATATTTTCGAGTGCCTCGTCTCAAGGGCTTTGAAGTCAGGTTGTTTATGCAGCCTTTACTGAAAACACCTTGCAGGGATCCTTTTAACGAAGGAAATATACCGCCATATCGTCTAACGCACTCAAGCTCACAATCGAAGTTACTATCTCTTTCTACCGCCCTGTTGTACAGTTTGATAGAAAGAAATGGGTACTGTTGTGTTTTTTTTTCGAAATGATTGATGAATATCTAACAAGAATTATAATATTTTTGTACAAATTATCCCTTCAAAGTCATGAAAGATACTTTCTGTCGTTGTGCCTCTAAAATGGTTAACTTCGTGAAATGATCCCCAGTATAGTCTCACTCATGTTTTATCTGAACTTTTCCAAAAACTGTAAATAAAAAACAATTAGATTTCAACAATTTTTAAATATACATAAATTATTGCCCCGTATTTAAATTATCAACATTGAAGACGAAAATAAATATGATTCCTATTTACACTACTAACTATATTATACAAATTAACCTAATATATTCACACAGGATATGTTATCTGGTACCTATCAAGTCTTTACTGAAGCTGATTAGACCTAATGATAATCATTCATTAATATTAAAGCAAACGTTTACATGAAGTTACTGTCCGGCCCCGATATGAACAGCCGATCCACTTTTACAAACTCTAACTTTTACTATTAACCTGTAGAAATACACTGTATAAAAAATTGAGAGGGCATACGCAATCACAGCGTATGAGCATAGTGCCTGAACATACATTGGATATAATTGCATGAATGAAAGACCGCATGTTGTTAGTTGTGGACGTTGGTCGCGGACGACTACAAGGCGATTATAAGCCACAGCGGAGTGCTTTAATAATTAAACCGTGTCTTGATTTACTGGATGGCTCGCATCAGGAATCCACGACCCACCTTCGCAATAGACAACAACAGGGCATAACAAAATATAGACAGCGAAACGCTAAGACAAACAATTAAACACTTGTTTCTGTCACATTCGAGACTTCAATAATGTTGCAAGTTTTTAAGTGAATATGCCCCTCATATCGTGATCCTGTTACGAATCACTTGTAAGACACGAAATTAGATCCAAGAGCCTCTATGGTCACTAGTTCTAGATATCCAAAGTCACTTTCACGTATTAAGCAAGGATTCTATACTGAACGGGTTGTGTTTTCTGCCTCCGTTCTTCGACAGGTCTTGTTCGGACGTGCCCCCTCCACTCAGGTCTAAGGACACGGCCCTGCCTGAGTCGAAATCGAATTTCTCAAAGTTGGACGCACCTCCGAAATGTTTGAAGAAGGACGGTTGAGGGTCTGGGAGGGGACTGTAATTCCTGCCAGAGTGCGCGTCGGACGTTGAGCTGTCAGAGTTGTTGACAGCGTCACCACTAGATGGCGCCCGCAAGCGGCTGGACAGTGAGAAGTCTTCAGGACCCGAGTCGTGACAGGAGTCTCCACCCACCACATCAATCATACATTCTTCTCCATCCACGTCGCCATCAGAATCGGAATAGAGCCCGCTATTTCTGTGCTGAGCCAAGTATTCCGTCTTCAGGGCCTCGAGGTCCACCGCGATGCCTTTAGCCCGCAACTTCCTCGCCTGGCGGTCCAACGCTTTTGCCAGTTTCTTTCTTCTTCTCGCCCTGGTGATAAAATCAATAGGGCCTAATTAGTATAGAACCTATCACAGTAATATATGGTTGAATAAGACATTTAGATGATCAATTTTAGATAAGGCTCTGGGTTCTTTCAGGCATAGTTGACTGAACAACAAGCCGATATTTGAGACAGTAGTTAGTTAGACGATCGAGTAGGTAGTTAGTTTAGAGACGATAGTTAAGGAACTTATTCTTGTACCTGTAATGGTAATAGGCAGCGCACCATTTACAACTTCACTACGCATACTCTAAAGTAATGTAATAAACTAGCAGCTGCTGCTGCAGCACTAAAAGTTTCTTTCTCAGGAAAAAAAACAATGTTTTTTTTCCTTCTTGTTTGTTTTGTTTTCATAATGAGGGAATTTAAAATATATCACGTGCATTATTTTTCGCCATATTTATTTCTAGTCAGGCTTAGGCAAAAGTTTTGAAAAATCTTAAAAGTCATGTAGGTAGTGAAGAATTTTAAGAAGTAAGTATCTCTAGAGGTGGTAATGACAAAAATGTTAAAAACATCACGTAAGTTGTGGATGCCCACTAAGACATGACTACAATTTCGCTCTTGACGTTCTATCAGATCAGTATCTATCACTCGTATGGAGTCAGTCAGACTATCTTAAAGGCAATCTCAGCTCCTCTCTTTAGTAAGCTCCAGGGAGTTAAGGAACATGCAGCCGAGTTTTTTAGACAATGAGAGTCCGGCACTGTCTGTTTCCTCCCTACCCAGTCCCCAGTCGTAATAGATTTTTCCCACCTGTACGCTCCCATCTCATATAAAATAAAATAAAAAAACTAAACCAAAAGCTAGGACCTAGTCCCTTTAGCCTCATATAAAATTAAAAAAAAACTGAATCAAAAGCAAGGACTTAGTGTCTTTAGCCCTTAAGGGGACTAAATCCCTCAAAAAAAATGGCAACCTCAGATGCCTATGCTCCGTAAGTGGCTCACCTCTCGCGTGCGCGCAACTCGTGTGGGGGGATCGGCTCCCCGGAGCAGGACTGTGGGTGCGCGTTATGCGCCGGCCGCCCCGGGCCCTTCTTTGTGTGCTCCTTCTTACGCCACTTGGCGCGACGGTTCTGGAACCATACCTGGTGGAGAAAGAATATGTTTAAGGACGAACGAAGATTAAAACAGTTCTTAATGATTCACGTTACGGTTATTCAATAGATATATTTGTTAAGGGATGTAGACCATGACTACCTTCACTTGTCCTCAGTCTGTTTCAGGTGCGCGGCGTGATACAGTGGGTGTTGTGGATCAAGTGATAAATCAGAATGCGTCCAATGGTAGTGAGAGTAGACCAAGCACGGTCTACACAATTAACATCCACCTGTTAATTCTTCACCCATGATCATGCTGCATGCAACTGCGTCGAAATTTCGGAAGGTTCATCAAAGGTAATATCGGTCTACATCCCATAACAAATACAACAACGGTAACATTGAATATGTTGGGATCAGTATCTTTCGGAAATCATCTTAGTATTATGGACGATCAGCCAAAAAACACCAGGTCATGTGCGTCATATTCCACGGTGGTCTATCCAAGGGACGAGTAGGTGAAGCTTTGGATGTTAGGGTCATGTATCAGACGCTTTTCATGTATAAATCATTATGTTGGCTGATCACGATCAGTCAATATCAGATCTGTGGTCGTATTGTCTAACGCTCTAGTGCTCGCGATCGCATCCATCATCTCTTTTTACCCTCATCTTATACCGTGTGACAGAAAGAAGTGGTGAAAACGATTGTGATTCCGAGTGCGTCAGACAATAGGGCGTTAAACACCACACGTGCGTCTTATACAGGACAATCTTTCAAAATTACTTAAAGTTAAGTACTTACTTCACTTTTAATAGCCTCTCAATAGATACGTTCAGTTAAAAATGTGAAATACACATAGGATGAATTGAATTAATTATCATGAAAATTAACTCGACCTTGCAAACACATCAAAGAGATATAGCCACTATCACATCCTATTCTTAATGAATTCCATGTAAATTCAATCAACGATTAAGATTTAGTTTCCATTAGAATCCAGTAAGACATGAAAGTCGAGACGAGTAATGCTTTAAAACCTTTAAGCACTACACGATCGTATGAGTCGTGCTCGTGCTTACTTAATAGAGATGGTGTGAATATCCGCTAATAATCGATATTTGCAACATTGTTAAAAAGCTATGGCAACCGATTTGGTAAGACTTCGCCTGAGAAGGGGCCAGCCGAGTTTGTACTATTCTATAACGTATTCTTGTGCAAGTTGAAATAGCAAGAGGCGGGTAACATCGCTCGAAGAACAGATTACCATTGGGACAAAAAGTCCTGAAGTGGCATGGCGATCACGAACAAAAGACGATGTGTTGCCTGGCCTCCCACTTGGTGGACTAACGACATCGCGAGAGTTGTGAGTTCCAAGGGAGAGGCGCCAGATGATGGGAGGGATGATGAGTCAGACGAGGCCAGGGATGAGACAAGATCAACTTTGTGTTAATGCACTCCTTGTGCGCTAGTAAAATAAATACTATCCTGTATTTGATGACTTTTTTTCTTAGTATTGTACAAACATACAATTTATGGTGAATAAATAAAAAAAAAACAATAATGCATTACGCAAAACACTTTTATCAAACATTGGTGTTTTTCTTTAATTTATGGTTAACTTCTAAATTTCTATTGTAACTTGGAACATAAATTCTGAAAAACTCGGAGATACGAATCCGCGTTCGAATCCACTAGTCCACGACCCTTTGCTTGAGAAATAAAACGTCAAACCTTTTGGTTACATTACAAAAGCTTTTTATATAAAACCTCTTCAGGCACTTAATTGTCATAAATTACGAATTTAAATATCAAATATTATTCACGTTTTGGGATGTCGAGTATTCACCTCACTATTTACGACATCTCCAGAACTCTGAGATAACAATTTAGAAGACACACAGAGAGCTACGCGAATATGTACTCGTAATGGTAATATCGAATGATCGTGCGCGCGCATTCGTTTCGCATATAAAATGAGAATGCGAGATAAAGTCTAGAGCAGCGGCTCTCCAACTTTTTTGACAACAGAACCCTGTTCGAAAATAGATAATTGGGAGCCTGGCTTTTTGAAATCACTTGAGAAATAATTTTTCCCCAATGATTAATTTCCCAATTGTTAAGATATATTTCAGGACCATCCTGTAGAAACCGATTGGTTAGGTTAAGTTAGTTTTAAAATAATCCTGGAGTACCCACTTAGAATAAAAATAAAATAGCGAGTTTTTTAAGAATTTCATGTACCAAGTGTTACTCGCGTCATTAAGACGAATCCAATGACGTATCTTTTATCAAAATCGTTTCAGCCGTTGAGTAGTTATGAGAGGACATAGGAATAGACATACATACATACATACGGGTCAAACATATAACCCTCCTTCTTCGCAGTCGGGTAAAAAAACATTCGACCATATGAAACAATTGGGAAATGAATCATTATGAAAAATTATTTTCGGCGAAATATTAATTAGAGAATTAGAGAACCTATATGACTAACTTCAAATTAACATTTTAAATGAGAGATTGTACTTCTGTCTTCAACCTCACAGTACCCAAAACATTGAGCCCCTCAGCATTTATTTTGATTATGGTCAGTAGTTTTACTCAAGGGCTCCGCGGAATATATAGTGATTGAAGCCGCATATATAAATAAGTATTCGTATCTACGTGAGGTAGACGACTATAGGTCCACTCCTGCTGGCTCGTGCTGAGGCACCGACTTCAGACTGGTAGAAAATTATTTTCATGGTTTTTTGTAGTCCGTTCTATTTATTGTTAAAAAAATTCACGCTTTTTAGTGTAAATAATCTAAGATTCAAATAGTTCAATAGTAATCGACAAAGTGACGTTTCTGGAATATAAAACAGTCAAGGGTTAATAACTACAATAAAAGTAGTAATAATCCTACAAAGTTTGATAAAAAATTGTATCCACCATAACCTAAATGGCAACAACAGACACAAACGCTCATGTAGCTTAGCAGCGATCGACTGACGGGGCGACGGGAGGGAGAAGCATCGAACGTAGCGAACTTTGCGCTGATAGTAACGATATCTACCGAAATATTACGGTGGTCCATATTAACAGCACATTTGGTGCACTTACTCTAATAATTAATTAAATATATGTATATTATTGCTACACTGCAGTGGACAACAAAAACCTGAACGCATAATTAGGAAATTAAAATACCTGACGTCTTAACGTTTATGCGATAGGTAGGTTGTTAGGTACAATTTAACGAGCGACGCATCCCGCTTTACGGCTGATACTTCCAACAAATGACGGTTGGATTAATTAGGATTAATTTAATAAAATACAAAACATGGGTTCGCCGATAATGAAGCGGACGGGAAAAATTAATAATAAAAAAGGGCTTACATTTTAATGTTGATTAAAACTAAGCGTCGTTAACTTGTTTTCTGACTGGGAATTCATTCTTTTGAATAATGTCTTTATTTTAATACGCTTATTAAGTTTCTGTTAACTAAACATTCGTCATTACCTGCCACTTAGCACAGAAATCTAAATATAAATAGATTCGAAATCAAAAGCCACTTTCTTTAGGCTGTTTTTTATCCCAATATTCCCACAGGATAGGGTTAAATTCTCGACTACCACTAGGTTTAGAGTCACGAAATTTAGCACGGTTGTTTTTAATGCAACGTCAATGAAGACAACGATGTAGTATTTGGGAATTCCCGTGGGAATTTAGTATAGTCCCGGAATTTCAATTCCACTGCTGAAGCTATGGTTATCGCTGGAAAACACTAGACTACATAATTTCAAGAAATACTTGCCCAACAGCAATACATCAATAACAATCGCAAAGAAAAACAAAACATGCCAATGCCGCCGGGATCTGTATTAATGAGTCCACCGCAAGGTGGGGTTCCAGGGGGTTGGGGTCGCGGGCTGGGGGTCGCGGGGTCGGGAGATTCATTAAGCCCCAGCCCACCGCTGACCATTACGATCGTTACGATTTCGTTCGGTAATCAATGTGTCTGATTAGAAGCGACTTTTCAAAGGGGCGTATTTACATTTTGATGATACTTGGTTTAGAATTTGAAAAAAAAAATGAAAAATGAAAATTTATTATTACACACAAAGCCATAGGTATTATATTGTTAGCTGTATACTAGTGAATCCCAAACTAGGCTGAGTGCATCTTGGGGCCCAGGCAATTTATGCGCATATCTCTTCATTTGGGGAGTTTTTGTCAGCACAATGGAAATAGGATAAAAAAGCCTGCAAAAATTTTTGCTGGACAAAATTAGGTAATGATAAAAACTATTTTAGGCTGTAGATACACGCGTGGTACAGAGAAAACGCTGGTCGTGCCACTGCCTGCAAGCAGGGCTACTACGATACTCGAAACTCGAAGTTCGTATCGTACCGTCCCTCTCGCTCTCGTAATTAAATAGTATAAGTGTCAGAGGGACCGCACGACACGAACTTCGAGTTTCGAGTTTCGTAGTAGCCCTGCTGGTGTCCAGTACGTGGCCTTAAAGAGTGATGTCAAAAAGTCAATAATGTTCATTTGACGACAATTTGCATACAATTACATACCTACTACCCGTGATATCTGAATTATAATGAACTCTACCATAGGCCCCTGTTGTATAATTATATCATCAAGGCGATCTATAAACATAACCTAATTTAACCAACTTAGAAATGTTCTCACTAGCGGCTGAACCGATTTTAATGAAACAGCTGAGAAAACCGCACCGAAATCGGTTCGTTTGAAAGCTTCGATGCCATATACAGACTGACATATTGGCGTCAAACTTATAACACCCCAGTTTTTGCGTCCGAGGTTTATAGCACAACCTCGTTTTGCCAGTTTTGTTAAAAACAATTATCACTTCTTTAAAACACCCTCGCTACCTACGCATTGCTTACTGTAACAAAAAATGGGATTTATACGAAAACCATTTGAGGAAATCGTGTTGTCAAACGGCCCAGACCCTTCTTAACTTGTGTATCTGTGCTAAGTCGGTTAACTTGGAATCTTGGTAGTTAAGAGATAAGGTTCACTCTGTGTCGAAGTCAAAGATATGTTTACACTTTTATGTCTTGTCGCTGTCAACTTGTATAAAAATGTCAAAACGTATACAGTGACAAGGTAAGTAAACCTTCTAATATGTAACGCTTTATTTATTCGAACTCGACTGTATTTATTCATGTAGAGTTGTATATCTTGAAGGAAACCGCTTTAATTGCCGAAATAAGTCTATATTCGAAATCGAAGTCAATAAACACAAAAAAATTACCAAATAATAAATTTTGAACATGAAACTACCGTGAGACTCACTCATATTAAATTATATTGTACCGGATAACCGGATTTTGACAACCGGATGGCCTAGTGGTTAGAGAACCTGACTGCAAAGCTTGAGGTCCCGGGTTCGATTCCCGGCCGGGGCAGATATTTAGATGAATAATACGAATGTTTATTCTCGGGTCTTGGATGTTTAATATGAATTTAAGTATGTATTTATCTATATAAGTATGTTTATCCGTTGCTTAGTATCCATAGTTCAAGCTTTGCTTAGTTTAGGACTAGGTCAATTGGTGTCAAGTGTCCCATGATATTATATTATTATTATTATAACTCACGTCTTAAATCGAGGTTAGCTCGACATGTTTCGGGCTAATTTGTAGCCCTTGTTCTTAGGAGTAACGCGACTCGGCGGGCTGCTGTAACGCGATCTGCACGCCACCGCTCTGCTCGCACGACTACCCGACGAAACTAACAACGCTCTGATAAATATGAATCTTAAAATGAACTCCCTGTTCTTATAAAAGCTTGTAGTTCTTAACGTCAGTTTTATTGTAGACGTTGTAAACTTAAATAAATCAATCAAAAACTAAAGTAGGTAACCTTACCTAGGTAATCAAATTCATAGATTTCTAGATTTTTCTTTTATTTCAAAAATAATGCATTAAACGTAAATACGCGGTTAACCTTTCTTTATTTTAAACGTAAACCAAACCCTGCCACTACCGTCTGGTGTAAATAAGGTTCCCCTCGGTCCACATACATTTACCGTATTTACCTCCCCTCGAAAGGAAAGCGATGCCCTTTTTCCGGGCTTTAGAGCCTCTATCAGCGGTTTGGGGATGTATTTTGTATTGGTCCTAATTGGACTATGTCCGTACGGTGGATTTTCACGTGGTGTTTTGAGGGGTCAAATATAATAGAATGACATAAACATACAAATAGTGTTAGAATCGGAACGGAAATTTGCTATAGTTTTTTGCTGCGCCGCTCTTTCTTAGTGTTCCCTCCGTGCTTAAAAAAATGCCTGCAACGTATTAATATAAAACAAGTACAGTTTTATCCGATATTATTTATTTTACGCTATCTTAGGTCACCCTTATTTAAATACAGACAAAAATGCATTTGTTATAAAAAATGTTTCTGATAAAGTGATCCATATAATTGCAAGTTCTTTATTCGGATTGTAATTAATTTTAATAATAGCGTACGCAAAGAAGTGAGGCATTTAAACACGGAAATCTTTTGTTTAATGTTCATCAAAAGAAACCTACACATTTTTGTTCTGAAATCGAAATAAAAGCTAAATTTTACCTCGCCCATAATTTTTTTTTCGCAAACTGCGTTAATATTCAAGATATGTATCCTACTAATTATGTATAGTGTGAAATCACGCTGAAACGGTTGCATGAAATTTGGTAAAAAGTTAGTTTATAACCTGGATTAAGAGATATCCCGATATTCCCACGGGACAGGGATAAAATCTCTAAATAACAACCGATGGGCTTGGTAGAGTCATGAAATTTGGTGTGTAGGTAACTGGATGTCTGGAATAATACAGGCTACTTTTTATCCCCATATTCCCACGGGATAGGGATAAAATCTCGAAATAATAACCGCGGGTGTTTTAATTTAACGTCAATGAACTGAGAATTTAATAAAATCTCGGAATTTCAATTCAACTGTTGTATCTGATGATTTACGCGTGTGAAGCCGCGGATAAACGCTAGTTACTAATAAAATCCACTTACATTCATTAAATCAAACATATATTTAACCAAAATATAACCTACTTACTTTCCTTGATGATTGAAAAGACTTTACTAGTAAAATACAATTTTATTTGCGCTACGAATACAAATACCGTCGCTTCTGATGTTGTATTTCAGAGCTCAATATATGCTGTCTCTTTTGTTTCAGTGCATATAAATTGATATTGAATCAGTGAGATAGAGACAGATATAAAATTCACATGCTCGCACTGAACAGCTACGCGCTGAATGCAAAATTTGGTCAGGGTTGGCATTGACATAATAAGACAGTTTTACTGTATTATTTTATGTAGGTACCATCAGCCAAATATGTGGTCTGCCACCCTAAAGTTGATAATCGTTTGCATGTCATAAAAAAATAATGCCAATAGACGTATTAGACGTGTCTGTCAACTTGAAGTTCGACTTTAGCGACATATTCATTTGATAGGAACTTTGTTTAAAAATTGATAGACTATATTGGCTGATGGTACATAATTTCATACTCATAATTAAAAAAAAAAACTTCATTCTAGTCTATCTATAAGATATATGCCAATATTGCCGCCAGAGATTCCATTTAGAGATGCCGGTCCAGCTATCAAATTAGTATAAAATGCAAAATAACAGGCAAGCGTAAAGCGAGGCTGCATTAAATCACTTTAATACGAACAGAATTACATTTTTGAAGTGAGAAGATTATTCAAGTGCGATAATTTGCCGCCTCGAGGCAACCCTACGAACAGGCTTCATGTCTATCTTTTACTGGTAAGCCTAGGGCGAGGCGCATGTTTGATAGCGACGCCACCAAGTGGGACAACAAATAGAGACTACACAAAGTGCGAAAGAGACGGAGGGAACTCCTTAAATTTTATATTCTATCCGCATTTTGTCGCCTAAGCGTTCCATTTAGTGTTCCATATTTAAACCTCGCGCCATTCTTTTTTCTTTTCAGCCAAGCGGACGATGTAAGACGATATTCTATTTTTTTTCGAAGGGTGTTTCCAGCCAGCTCCGGATGTGTGCGGAATACTGATGTGTGCGACGCCCTGTTAGGGAATGAAATTGGCATATAAATGTAAATTTTATGCTATGAATTTTAAAATGAAGTCGATACTTTCGAGCTTCCTGTGGCGGAGGTTGCGGCAAGTTTCAAGGCGGGATGAAATTAGATTAGAATAGACCACTTCTGATAAAAGATGGGGCTTTAGCGGCTTGCGTAGAGTCTTTATGGAATATGAAAACGCTATTATTTTACTCAGTATTTAGCTCGAAGCATATACAGGTTAAGTGTAAAAGTAAAATTTATTTTCATTGCGGGCTACATCAAGAATAAATTATCATCAAAAGTGTTTTAACAAAATAATCTTTCTCGATTGAATGCTTATAAAAGAGACGTATTTTATTTACTATCGACATACCTTAAGTACTACATACATTATGTAATGTGAATGTAAGTACATACACACGTCACGAAAAAATCGAACTATTTTGTAAAATAAATATCCGCAAAATAAGAGCAGCGAAACAGCAAAGAAATAACCCCGAAACCTTGAGCGAACGAAAGAAAATAGAGAAATCAAAGAGGAGGAAAAAATCCACTTTACAGACGCAAACAAGTCACTTTAACTTTATTGAGCTGTAATCGAATTGTGACGTCCCTGTGAGCTCGCTGGTGGAGCAGCGCGATCTGTAGCCGTCCTTATCTGACCCGCGCATTTAAATCTATGCTATTCAATCGTGCCGTCTCTCTCGTGTCCCAGGGGTGCCGCCGAGATTGCAATCTTTTGATTTATACCAACTATTAGGAGAGCTGCGGGATAGTCTGTCTCTCGAACGAGATTCACCGATAAATGTTGCATACTCTCGTGTTAGTACTTATTACACGAATGGATGCTCTGATTCGTATATTTTACTCAGTTTACAGACAAATGACCTGTACTAATAAGAGATATTTAATTCACTTCGCGGTTTCGTTTGTTCTAGATCCGCAGAAACGCTTATTTCAAAGTGGTAAATAATGTTTCAACTTAGCAATGTTTAACCAGTAGAATTGTTCACGTATTTTGATTATAAAAAGCACCCAATCCTCACCTGGGTAATTGAAACTTGAATCATCGAATTAGTAGGTATAACCCTTTCTAAGTTACTACCTACGTACTTTACGACACCGATGTACCTGCAGACAAGGATTGTTAAATTGTATCAATCATTTCAATTGGCAGTAAGTAATTTTTTTTTCATCACACCTGCTCGTAAACAGTGTCGTCACATGCAGGCTACCTTGGTTGCAACCCCCCAAATAAAACCATCGACCTTAATGTGCTTGTCATGAAACCCGTGGTCGGTAAATGAGTCATTGCCCGTACTAATTTTCATTTCATGAAGCCCAAGGTCGGTAAATGAGTTTTCTTCCAACTATGCTTTAATGTACGAATAGTACATTGTGTCTTAAGGGCAGTAAATAAGGAATTACGAACGAGAGTCTATTAGAAGCCCGAAGTCGAAGACTGAGGGCTTTAATGAGTCGATGTTCGTAATTCTAGTACCGCCCGTGCGACATACAATGTTTTTCATCACATTGGAAAGTCAAATTTAATATTTCTAAAAGAAAAAATATAAATCTTCCAAATATTGGCGATACCTTAGGCTACGCTCTTGGCAGCGCTGTACTATTACTTATTCTGTGGCAGCGCCGTCCTCCCCCTCCCTCAGCATGTGCCTGAGCCGCGTGTGCATGTGGTCCTGCTGCTACTCCATGCGCAGCAGTGCGCGCAGCGCCATCAGTACGGGCATTTACTCATTTACCGACCTTGGGCTTCATGACAAGAAAATTTGTACGCGCAATGACTCATTTACCGACCACGGGTTTCATGACAAGCACATTAAGGTCGAGGGTTTTATTTGGGGGGTTGCAACCAAGATAGCCTTCATATTTTGACACTGTTTACGAGCAAGTGTGATGAAAAATCCTTTATTGCATTGTTTTAGATTTTTTTTAATTACACCACCAAAGAGGTACACAAGTATTTTTGCTATAAATAATTAGGGGGGGGGGGAACTGGCGCTGCCAAGAGCGCAATCAGCGGTATAGGCAATTTTTGAAAAAAATATTAGTTTTTCTTTTACAAATACACAATTTTACTCGCAAATGTGATGAAAAACATTGTGTGTCGCACGGGCGGCACTAGAATTACGAACTCTCGTTCGTAATTCCTTATTTACCGCCCTTAAGACACAATGTACTATTTCATCACACGCACTTGCTCGTCAATGACGTTATTCCATGCCTGTATACTAAAAGACAATGGCCTCAATTATTCCCGCGGGAATTATGGATTTACGTAAAGTTTTCCTCCCCAAGGGAGTTATGACTTTAGTTTTAATAAGTTATTAGGTAGGTACGTCATTTCAGATTCTAGAGGTTTCAAGTCAGCCATCGTTTTACTTACATCTTTAAAACTTAGATATAAGCTAATTTTACACCATACAAATTTGCCACGCTTCATGAAACTTCGTTATTTTTATATTTTAAATTTATATCAAATTGTTTTGCAAAATTTTTAGTAAATATTTTTTTAGCATGTTGGAATAATCTGGCCGTAAGACCATTCGAATTCTAAACTAAACACGGTTCTTAGTATTATCTATGGTAGACGACTCGAAAAAAGTGACAATCAGGGGGGCTACCACGAAATTCGAGAATCGAAGTTCATATCGTTTCCTGACGCTAAAATATAATACGAGAGTGAAAGGGACGGTACGATACGAACTTCGATTTTTGAATTTTGTAGTAGCCCCAGTATTGGCGGGTAGCCATATTTTATTCAGTTGTTTTCTTAGCGTCTTGCTTTTGCTGAGCTGTGAAGTGTTTGGACACAAAATAATTTAATTTGTTGTATTTTTCTCCTCGCAATGTGATGAAAATCATCGGGCCGTAAGGGAATTACAAACTTGGGTCATTAAAAGCCTATTCTAATAGACTTCTTACGCCCCTTAATGCACAATGTACTATTGAAGAGCGGTCATATATTTTTTCAATAGTCCTGGTCCTTAAGAGTGAGGAACGGCAGCTATTTAATTTTTATAACCTGTCATTTTTTTTGATGATCGCGATGACATTTGTGCGGTAATGGCAGACAACCTACTAAGCCTTCGTACTTATTTATTTATTTATTTATTAGGAACAGTTACAAATTACAAACAGATACTATTGTAATTGACACATTTATACTACACAATCAAAGTTTGTAACTTAACTACAACTGTCCACAACAATCATAATGTGGCTAAAGGAGCATGCAAGATGAAATAAGTTTAATACTACATTATTGCTAAAATAAACTAACTAGGTATCTAAAACTAATGTCACAGTGGATTTAAATGTATTATATATAGGAATAAAAACGAGATATCAACTGTCACATAATCAATCTTGTCATCGTCAAATAAAAACCGTTAATTATTCTATGTGTAATAAATGATAGCTGGCATGTCGATTTCCAGCCTATGCCGTATATTCCTATTATTTTTAAAGTATTCCAATGGTGTTGGAGCAAGGTTTGGGTAGGCGGCAAAACGCTACGGTCCCCGACGGCCTCTTAGCCCGGGTCCGCGGCGAATCGCCCTCGTTTATGTTAACCGGACTAGCTCCTTAGTTCCATTCTCTCCTGGTACAATCTTATTAGAAATAATGATTTTTTGGGTTTCATGGAACATTGGATTGGAATAGGTACTTTCGGGATTGTAGGCCTGCGAAAAGACCCTTATGGTTTCGCCGTCCGTTCGTCCACGGCTTAGCTTTTCTTAATCCTAGAAAGCTGTATAATTTGCAAGAGTATTATAATACATATAAGAACCCTAATTTTTTTAGCCTATAGTACTTTGGAATAATTTATCATTCTCATGGTAAAAGATTTTTTTAGATCGGTCCAGGAAAGTTTTTGAGTTTATTCGTAACAAACATCCAAAATCCAAACCTTTCCTGTTTATAATATTAGTATAGATGTAGGTACACATCATAAATACGTATAGCATTGTCAATGAAGAAGCCGACCATATAAATAAATCATCGATTTTAAATCTTATCTATCAATTAATGTGACTAACCGCGGACGTCACTAGAGGTCGTTGATGTCAGCAATGTTTATAACTTCAAAGTTCGTGCTTGCTAGAAATCACTAAATTTAATTGTACGCGATAAATCTAAACAAATAAGGTACAAATTATAGATTCCACTAATTAGAAGTTCAGGGTCTAGATGTGACCTTTAAATACGTCTAGACGTTGATCGCCTGTCAGTTGGACAGTTAATCTGTCATAATTATGAATGACATTTTGCAAACCTAATATCCGCTTAGGTACCATGATTTGACCTAAAAGAAATGACAAAAGACTTGGTATTACGAAAGGCAGTTTGTTAAAAGGTCTAAAATTAGTCATAGGTATTACGAATGTAAACTTTGCAATACAAATAAATCCTACACTTCATCACAAAAAGCATTACGTAGACTTAATAAGTTTTTTTTAAAGACTACGTACTGCTCTTGTCGCCTGCGAGTACAAACTATTATTATGGTATGTATGGGATTCATATTCAGTGGTTTTGTAGTTATTAGTCTTAAAATTTAAATGCCTAAATAACAGCGGCTGTTATTTGAATGTCAGTTGAATTAGAACATTCCAGGATTATATAAAATTCTCATTGGGAAGCTCAAAAGTTATAATCGTTGTCTTCATTTGCGGTTCTTTATTCGCTCCTCATAAGTAGCGGTTGAGATTTTGGGATTTCAGGTACAGTCAACTACAAAGAGATCACATTATTAGTTTAATTAACATTAAGGTCATGTAGGGTCATGTCGGGAACAGTGACTAGGATTTTTTCGGACACTCAAATTATGACGTAAATGTTAGGCTAGGACGCAGCAAACCACTTGCTTTAGTTTTACCCTGTATTCTAAGTTTTTCGATCAAGATAATAATAGAGTAGTCTAAAAATGTTTTTCTATGTAGCAAATTTTGGCGTGAGTCGGTGTACCTACCCGACCGAGTCACTGTTCTCGACCCGACCCGGTATACTTTTTTGTATACTCTGGCCGTACCTATCGATGTTTCTAGTTGACTGTACATCCCGATCTCACAGGAATATTGGGACAAAAGTAATATACTTATGTATATGTTATTCCTGAAATAGGTACATGTCAGCAGTAAAGGTAAAGGTAAGGTATTTTAGGAAGATATATTATCATGTCAAAAATCAGAAAAAAACAAGCTGAAAAAGGAACTCGATAAAAAATCAACCAAAATTATTAATATATAACATTACACAATATATATTAATATTAATTTATAATTATTATATAATAAGTGTACCTATTCTTCATTTTGTTATTACCTGCCGGCTGCCCATAAAAGAGTGTATTGTTTTCCGGGTTCATATTTGTGTAAGTGGCTATGTAATTTAAAAGCAATATTTTGATAAGAGCTTCCCACCGTCATGTCGACAAGTTACATACAAGTGGTGCTAGACATAATTATAAAATTAAGATTGGTTTTTTGGAATCTTTTTGTTTTTTTTTATTTCAATTCCAAATTTTTACTTTTACGGTCATCCCGTAAAACCTAAATTGAAAATACAAACTGAAATATAGATGCACAGAAAAAAAAAGTAATAAAAAGTAAAAAAAAACAAAGTATAAAAAGTTTTTGCCCCAAGCGTAACCTAATGTTATGAAGTTCATTAACACATTAAAGTGGCGGCATAAATGCGGAATTGGCCGGAAAATGTCTGTTGTAGATATGTTTCTAGCTTTTCGTATAAAATCGATAAAACAATCCTTCAGTACACTGATTCAATAGTATACTTACATAGATTAACTAGATAATAATATCGTTTATTCTTACCTAAAACTTTTTTTTTCGGAACAGTAGCGCCATTTTTGGTGATCGTTAGTGTCACATTAATTTCGTAAAACTCATTCCAATTTCAATTTCATACCATATTGAGTTATCAGTCATCGTTCTTTTGTTTTAAAAGCATAAGTTATACCCTCGCACTCCTCTACAAATTAGTTCCATACCTTTTGTTCTGTACCGCTTTAATGGCAGACTGAAATATATTTAGCTTTAATGTCTTAATTACCGGACAGCTATGAAGTCGTAAACTTGTGTTGTGCTTCATTATGTTCCCAGCTTTATGTTATGTTTTAAATGTTGGTAATTTTTATGAAGGGAACGCTGATTGTAATTATTTGTGAATTGCAATCTTGTGTTAAGTGTAGGGAAGAAAGATGGGCTTAAGATAAATGTAGATGATGCAGGTGATAAATTATTTCCTCACATTCACATAATGTAGTTACTGTTTTGTGAATAAGTGTTATATTCTGTTCGTTCTTTTATAGCTTACCTTCTCAGTCCTATGTTTCTTTAACAAATGTAGTGCTTAAGACCTAGACGAGAGTTACCAGTTTTGAATATATTGTACTTTACGTAGTACATTTTCTCTATTCAGTACATCTCACTGTTGATTTGTACATTTTAAAGTATGCTAAGACTCAGGAGGCTAAGTTAAAGCAGAGCACTGGTTCTGGACAGAGTTAAACGAAAGGTAGTGAGGAAGGCACGCTCAACTCTTACAGAAGGAAACTTATAATGGTACTAGTAACAGTCTCATGGCCAGCACGTAAACAGGAAGGCACGCTCCAGCTCTTACAGAAGTTGTAGGAAACTTATAATGAATAACACTACTAACAACAGCCGCCCTGCTCTCCGTTTTAGGGTCAGTCTCATGGCCAGCACTTCGCGCGTAAACTTTAGGGTAGTGGGAAGTGAGGAAGGCACGCTTCAGCTCTTACAGAAGTTGTAGGAAACTTATAATGGATAACACTACTAACAACAGCCGCCCTGCTCTCTTTAAGGTCCAGTCTCATGGCCAGCACTTCGCGCGTAAACGTTAGGGTAGTGGGAAGTGAGGAAGGCACGCTTCAGCTCTTACAGAAGTTGTAGGAAACTTATAAGGGATAACACTACTAACAACAGCCGCCCTGCTCTCTTTAAGGTCCAATCTCATGGCCAGCGCTTCCCGCATGGACACGTCAGGGTAGTGGGAGGCGAGGAAGACACGCTCCAGCTCTTACAGAAGTTGGAGGAAACTTATAATGGATAAGAGTACTCACAGCCACCCTGCTCTCTTTAAGGTCCAATCTCATGGCCAGCGCTTCCCGCATGAACACGTCAGGGTAGTGGGAGGCGAGGAAGACACGCTCCAGCTCTTACAGAAGTTGTAGGAAACTTATAATGGATAAGAGTACTCACAGCCACCCTGCTTTCTTTAAGGTGCAGTCTTATGGCCAGCGCTTCTCGCATGAACACGTCAGGGTAGTGGGAGGCGCAGAAGACGCGCTCCAGCTCTTACAGAAGTTGTAGGAAATTTATAATGGATAAGAGTACTCACAGCCACCCTGCTTTCTTTAAGGTCCAGTCTCATGGCCAGCGCTTCCCGCATGAACACGTCAGGGTAGTGGGAGGCGAGGAAGGCGCGCTCCAGCTCTTCCAGCTGCCAGGAGTTGAAGTTGGTACGTGAGCGTCGTCGCTTGCCGCTGTCTCCGTCGTCG
Organism: Choristoneura fumiferana; assembly: GCF_025370935.1. NCBI lineage: Eukaryota > Metazoa > Arthropoda > Insecta > Lepidoptera > Tortricidae > Choristoneura > Choristoneura fumiferana. Next base: position 6,510,698 of record NC_133477.1, read on the forward strand.
TCGCCTATACCACCTGCAGAGAAAGTGTGCTTTAAATAATAATTCCATGAATGATATGGGTCCTAGTGAAAAACAGCGTTGCAGCTTATTATGCTCGTGGCCCAATTTATACCGTTTAATTTTTTTTTTATTATTTTTCCTTCAAAATGTGTTTGTTTTTCTGTGTATCGAATATGTAATGATGTTAAAAATGCTGTAAGATAATTTAAACCACATTAAGGCTACTATTAATTACTACCTACTTGGTACGACAGTGATGTACCAAGACCTCCTAACTGGTTAATCTCGAACATGCAACTTAGCTTTAGCTAGAAGAAGACTCTTAAGTAACAAGCAAATACGAAGAAATATAATTTGATTGAAGTTTAATATAATTTAAATTGTATGGTTACAAACAATGAAAACATACGGTTAAAAGACGAAAAAATCTGTTCATCAAATCTCAGTGTTAAAATGAGCCAAATTACCATAAGACAAACTGGCAGCTCCAACAAAGTCAATTTGGACAATTCCTGGGCTGTTAAAACAAAGCCGCGACCGGGGGCTCATAAAAAGGAGATAATCTACCAACCGGCAGAGCAAGTTTTTGAAAATAGAATATAATTTCTAATTCTCCCGCTCTCCCGATGATTTTAATTAAAAATGGTCTCTGGAGAGAGACGGGTATACGCCGGCCGGCACCTGGGGTGGAAAGGAATAGCTATAAATTACTCGGTGTGCCCTCAAAGCGACTAAATAAATTAGAAGTGATTAAGAGCGCGCTTCTGTGTATCGTTATCTCCTTGTTTTACAGGACTATACTTTATACTATATCAAACATTTAGTAAAATTTGTTAAAAATACTCTTTTATTTCTTCAAAAGAAGAACATAAAGTTTTTTAAACAAAGCATAAACTTATCAAAATGAGTGATTAAAGCGATTAGAACCGTATCCCAATTTTAAAACGTACTCGTTCACGCTACCCCAGTCAACCCGATACGTTTACGTTACGCGCTGTCGCCTTAAGTCCCAAATTACTTTAGAGTAAACGAGATAGCGCTATACACCTAATGAGGGGAATGAGGGAGATGAGTAAGGATATTGTATTAAAACAAACGGCCGCCTTGGGCCCGCCGACAACAGTTTTGGCGCGGTTTAATTTAGTCTGCTCAATGTTTTTATGTCGGAGGGGGAGGGGGGTTACTAAGTATCTATTTGAGGGTATAACGCGGTTAATAAATTCGTGAAGTTAATTATTAGGCTTTGTTTTGGTTTGTCGGCGGTTTGACGGTTGTATTTAAATCATTTCACATTGTTTAAGAACACCGTTGTCGGATTTTTGAAAATAAATCGGTTAGTGCACAAAAGGGTGCCTTACGCAACCTCTGCATTGAGTGTGTAGGCTCTTGGCATTGTTTTCTTTTGTGATAGGATCCTTAACAAAGAAAAAAACATGTCCTTCAAAACCTATCGCTACACTCAAGCAATGGCGTCAAAAATGTCGCACTGCGTAAAAAATAGGGCCCTCATTAAATACAACTCAAATAACAACCTCAACTTATAACCTAACCAACAATAAGTTGGAAAACCCCCGACTTTGTCACTTCAACGTTCAATATCTCAAAAACGGCTAAACCGATTTTGATAAAACATGTCTAAGAACCATCGCTAGAAAACCTGATTTAAACTAAAAAAACCGCATTCAAATCTGTTCACCCGTTTCAGAGCTACGGTGCCACAGACAGACAGACACACACACAGACAAACAGACACACATAGCGGTCAAACTTATAACACCCCTCTTTTTGCGTCGGGGGTTAAAAATAGTTTTTTAAGTCTTTGGGACATAACAGGTTAAACTTCATCATATTTGTTTCATTTGTTTTCTCGATCGAAATATACATTAGTAACAAAAACTTATGCATTGAAATTGATATCAAATTTTATTCTAGTGTTTTAGTTGTGCACTTCTCATACAAACATGTTCACAAAAGTTATAATATTAAACATTTTAATTTACAACTAATCTAAGGGAATGACTTGATTATAAACAAATGGTTGTCGATAGGGAAAAGTTGATTGGAAAGTAATTTCTGATTTCAAACTTTAGTTATCTACTTTACGAGATTAGCATAAAAACTGACCGGTATTAAAGTCTTCTAAAGAACTTCGATAACTTAGCTTATATTTGAATAGTTCCATCACCCATAAAGCATCTACGAATAGTTATCGATAGTTTTAACAAAACTTAATCGTTTGTCTTAAAACCCAAAATTTTTTTGGTGATTTTTATTGAAGTCAACTTTCAAAAACCAACGTTTGTTTCGAAAAATTTCCTTTCGCATTTTTTTTTGTAAAATTTCTGTTCTCTAATTTTACTTTTGTTTTGTTAGTAGTGTGGACTACGTGGAGTAGTGGACTACTATGTTTACTTATGTTTCAATTAAAATAATCGTGGCCCCTTGCACTAAGAAATAAATTCGTGGTTGCACATGTTGCTATTTTATCAGAATTTCTTTTATCTATTCAATAATAGTGCTTCGCAATTCATATTTCTATTAAAGATAGCAAGGGGACAGATACGACCGAACGTAGCGAATTACACATTATTTATGAACTCTGATAGTATCTTTATTTGTCTATTGCCTGATTGCTTTTTCATAGGCAATCTGGATATTGATATCTATTGAATTGAGTCACCGGAATATAATTTCAATAAATCTTTCTTGGGAGTTATTTATTGCAATTCTATTGATGCCAGTGTAAGATTTGAATATTGCAGAAAACAGATAATATTTTGTATTATACTTTCAATTCTACCTACTGTACAGTCAGCAACAAAAATATTCATACGTTTGAAGCACCAAAAATATGTACACAAAACTTTATTGATAAACATTAAGGTCGTGTATACATATTTTTTGCACTTTAGCTGTTTTCATATCTTTGTTGCTGACTGTAGGTACTGTAATCTACTGGAAGATCGACATATCTATCTTCAGCCTTGTGACATATCAGTCAACCCTATACATTTTCGTGGATTTAATAAAATCTATCCTGTGTCCTTCCCCGGGACTCAAAGTATATGTATACCGAATTTCATCTAAATCGTTTCAGCGGTTTAAACGTCAAGAAGTAACAAACAAACAAATTGATATACAAACTTTCGCCTTTATAGTATTAATGGGATTTGTAGCAACTATAAACATTTTTTTATGAAATTTGAATTTTAAGTTTACCTATTACATTTTTTTCCACATACATCAAAACAATTATGCTGTATGACAAGCGACATATTATTAAAATATCAGACTAGCAGTTTATAATAATAAATCAATTTATCTTTTAATACAGTCTACAATACAGTTAATTGAACCTCTCATAAATTTGTTGATACCGCTCAATTATAGGAATGAACTAATTCAATATCAGAGGAACGAGCAAGTGCACTAATAACATCACTTTATTGCTGTTATTGAATAAACATTATCAACGTAGGTGCTTTGTAATATAATGAACCTAATTATATATAGGTATATATAAAAAATATGAGAAGCTTTCTCTCCACACAAGTACAAAGTTGTACGTTCGTATGTTCTATATATATATATATATAGTACCTATAGACTTTTTCATAGACATATGTAGGAACAAAAATACAACAAACGAACGTACAACTTTGTACTTGTGTGCAGAGAAAAAGCTTCTCATATTTTTTTTATTTAGACAGGTATATCGGAACAACCTAGCATCGAAATGTGAAACCTATAAGACATATAATAGTGAAAGAATGACAAAGTGGCAACTCATGATTCTTTTTACAATTCCATACTTACTATAGACGACCGACTTGAGGTCCCAGTAGGGCTACTACGAAACTCGAAACTCGAAGTTCGTATCGTACCGTCCCTCTCGCTCTAGTTTTAAATAGTATAAGTGTCAGAGGGACCGCACGACACGAACTTCGAGTTTTGAGTTTCGTAGTAGCCCTGCAGGTTCGTTGGGGTCCGATATTTGTATGAGAAATAAGAATATTTGTTCTCGAGTCTAGGGTCTTCAATAATTTAAGTATGTGTTATGAATGTAACCCGTTGCCTTTGGAAGATAATCCCCCACAAAACATGCTTTGCTTACTCTACTATTACTTGAGGCTACATAAGCCAATTGGTGTAAATTGTCCCGTAATATTTGTTTATTTATTTATACTTACTTCAAAAGAAAAAAAGGAATACTTATGTAGTATCATTTCATAGCCTCTCTGTCTGTCAATAAAAGGGTATCGATCTCAGGAAAGCATAACGGTAAATCCCAAATCATTTTCCGCAGAAAGACTTAGCTTGTGATATAAGAGTGTCCGCCCAATGGCATTGCTGAGTGGACAACCAAAAAACTGAAACAAAAACCTTTCGGAAGGTTTAATTTGACTCAGTCTCTTTTCAATGGCTTAAAGTACAGAGGGCAATAAAGTGTTAATCGTAAGTAATGGTAACTTATCATTTTCGGACACTTTAAGGTTCTGCCGATTCTCGGGAAACCAAAAATGCCGATGAATGGAGCAATAAAATGTCAAACCAGCAGTCGTAATGACTACCTACTGGCAATAATTTCTTTATTTCTAGAAATAGTGTTTGGCCAAATGCCACGTTTGGCCGAATGATTATTCGGCGTTTAAAAAAATGGGTGTTTTTAAAAACTCAGATAGTTCTAGTATGAGTGGACTATTATAATGTGGGTTCATTGAAAAAAAAAGGATAGCTGAACTAGTTTGGCTACTTAACGTTTAGCCAAAATGGACAACCAAATTATGCTAATATTTCAAAACTGATTTTGTAAGACATCACCTAACTTTTAGCTACTAGTAGGCCTTAGTTTTGTAGTCACTCAAGTTATGTTACAAGCAACATTTTTTTTTGTTACTGTTAGGGTATGCGAGCAACTTTTGTCTCCGCGACTATTTTGTCTCTTACATCAAGTCTATGGGTTAGTATGGAAGTGCGCACACGTAGCGACGCGACTACGTGCGAGACAAAATAGTCGCGGAGACAAAAGTTGCTCGTGCGCGCATACCCTTAGCAAATCTTTAGTTTTTCAGTGTTTCTTGACAGACGAAATATCGTTAGATGGCGGTACTATTGAGAGGTCCGTTTGACCGTTACGGTCTTGCTTGCGTGCGATTAAAATCAGTCACAAACGTGATACAAATGTTGAAGTTGCCAAAGGATCCCCACGTTACTAGCGTCTACCTACCTGTTACAACGACCCTCATTGCTAATCTATGTGTGTACCTATGTCTATTCTGATAAGCTCCATATAGACATTTTTTATCTGCTGACCAATTGTGAAATCTTGTTGACGCTTGATTGCGGTCGGTTGGTTATTATTCCCAAGTCCCAATTTTAAAACTTAAAAACGAAAAAAAAAATTAAATTATATTTAGAACTGCTGCTGCTGCTGTTATTAGCTTTTTTTCTTAAAAAGAATCAATAAATCAAACAATTATTTATTGTGCATATTAGGTACCTACATAAAATTGCGGTTCCGTTTGCGTATTATTTTGCTTCGCCTTCTCTACTTTTTACGGTGTATAAATTAACTTACATATTTCTTTATAAATTTGTGTATCGTGCTCTGAGGCACGAAAGACGAACACTGAAAGGAAGAAGTATCATAGACTGAGGCATTTTTACCATTTGCTAAAGTACAAATTTCAAAGACGGGCTGTTATAGTCTGAGAGGGTTCCGGTGTTTTTACCGTTTATAAAAGGGTACGGATAAAATCGGACACTTGTTACGCCGAAGATATAGCTAAGTCGATCCGTCCTAAAAGCAGCTCAGACAGTTGTTTTCGCCGAAGGATAAGGAGCCCTGAGTGACCCACCGGGGTAATATATGATTCCCGGCCTGGGGCAAGACTAATGGAGAGACTACGAAACGTTTCCAAGGGTATCGGGCACATAATTAGTATGAGGTAATGTTCAGACGACAGGGGTCTGAGTGGCGAGCATAATGAATCTCGGATTAATTTTTAACAGATTTGATAAGTATCTTACTTGCAGAGAGAAATTTTTCATTTTCGCGGAAGTTTATGATAGCTAAGGAGCATTAGTCAAAACGGCCGAATTTCAACCGGGATTGTGG